>NW_027363106.1:1800000-2005124 GCF_046119375.1 Phyllobates terribilis | reverse complement strand
GCTTGAAGAGCACGTACGGGATGGTGGTGACCTGTGACCCGGTGTCAAGTAGGGCACTCATAGGAATGCCATCCAGCACCACAGGCAAGACTGGACGTCCTCCCACGTATTTGTCACGCCAGTTCGATGGGCCTGGTGATCTTATTCCTGGGGGTTGGCCCTCTACCCCAGGTTGTGCCAGTTTAAAGGACAGTACCTTGCCATATGTCCGGGTTGATTGCAGCGGCGGCAGATGGGTTGTCCGTCCTCGTTGTATCGGTCGCTGGGTCTTCCTCTGGCCGGTGGGGTCCTCCTTGGTCGACGCCACGGGATGTCCTCCGGTCCGGATGCCAGCTGGATCTTCCCTGGAGCAGAAACCTGTAAAGACTGCACAGTTCGGGTTAGCGCAGCAACGCTTTTAGCTAGCTCTTGGACCTGATGGTACAGGTCTGGAGCCGGGTCATTGTTCAAAGCCTGCGCGTCAGCTCCCACAGGCCCTGCCGACAAGGGCGCCGCCTCCTGGTGGTAAGCGGTAGTAGGGTGCCTGTGGGTCACCACGCCACCCGGTGCCGGTTCTCGGAGCACCCGGATGGCGCTGTCCTTGAACTGTGCAAAGTCCAGATGAGGATCCTGTAAGGCCATTGCCCGCAACTGGGTTCGGTGGGCATTGCAATATAGTCCCTCTATAAATTGTTCGGTCAACAGCCTGTCCTCGTTTCCCACGCCGTCAGGGTCGGTCTGCTTAATGGCTCTCAGGGCCTCTTGTAGGTTTAGTGCATAGTCCCTTATATTCTCATGTGCTCGCTGTTTGCACCCGTAGAATCTAAGCTTAATCTCGGCTGAGGTGCGGGTATCAAAGGTGTCCTTCAGCCGGGTTAATATCCCTGCGACAGTCCTCCTCCCAGGTGGCCAGGACTTTACCTCCCTTTGGGCTGCCCCGGTTAGTTGGGCCACCAGGATGCTCACTTTTTGCTCTTCTGTGAGGGGGTACACCTGGAAGAGGCTATCCAGCTTTTCTCTAAAGTCATTCAGGGTATGTGACTCCCCTGAGTACTGGGGTAGCCAGGCTGCCCCCGGGATATAGGGCATGGTGAAAGGCATGACCGCAGCAGCGGCGGCGCTGGCGGTGGCTGTGAAGCTCTCCTCCGTATCCGACATCCTCCTCCCCCCTAGTGGACCGTGGCCTACCTTGCGATGATCCTCTTCCGTAGGCCGCGGCTCCGCAGTGCATCGTCAGGGTCAAGGACCTTCCGTCGCGCTCCGGTGACGTCGGCGTCTGCTGGGCTCCTTCCAGGACCTTACGCAACGTCCGGACGTGAGGCGGGGCTTCAGTTCTCGCGCGCTTTCAGAGTCCACGCCCCTCTTCTTCCCGCGCGGCGTGTTCAAGATGGCGTCCAACGGCGGGAAAACTCCACGGATGGCGGGAAGAAGGCAGAAGATGGCGTCGGATGGCGGGAATCTTCACCACAGGTAAGTTTAAAAGTCTCTTTTTCAGGCACGCAGTACCCGGTGGTTGCGGGCACGGAATCCTGCCGACTACGCCAAAAGTTGACGCGCCCCTGGGCCTGTGCTGAGTGGCGTTGCGCACGCGGGGGCCTACCTGGAGCCGGGTCCGATAGGGGTAGTAGTCTCGTGGCGGTGACCCGGTCCGTGCCCAGGGAGTCAAACTAAGTGGCGGTGCTTGGCATAAGATGTTATATTGTTCGACTACGCCACCCGTTGAATGCGGTCATGAGACCGCCGCTGCAGGGCAGACCGCTGAGGCCGGTGATACGGTTGTGCAGCGGGGATGGTATAACCCCCAATGGGAGGGGTATGGCCTCAGGGCAGCGGACGTGGATGATGAAACACTCAGAGATGGTGCGGTGTAGTTCAGGGTCTTTACTGGTGGCAAAGGTAGACCCACCCGGAGTACTGGCTAGCGATCGGGGCCTGGTCAGTCCGTGAGCAGATGGAATCCCCCCTGGCCAGGTGGAGTTGTAGGCCTCCCCAACTAATCGTACTCTTCTGGCTACCTTGCTAGAGGCTGATAAAAGTAGCCCACGTCCCTGAGTGTACAGTGTGGTGCTCACCCGTATGGCCGGTGACTCGGGGCCTTCTGGTAGCTTCTGCTCCACGACGGCGGTGCTGGTCCCTTGCGTGTGACCGTGCCTTCGGGTTTCTGGGCCAGAGGACCTGAAATCCCCTGCCGGGCGGTTTCTGCTGCTGGGTAAGGATTAGTCCCCACAGCCTCGGACTCCGGGTCCGGTAAGAACTCTTCAATCAGGGCGAGCTCTACAGCTTCCAGCCCCTGACTCCTTTTAGCACTGCTCCCACTGAGCTCCTGATCTTTCTTTCCTTGCTTTTGCTACACTCCAGACCAGACTGTGTCTCTGTCTGGGACTCCTCTTCTTCTCTTTCTCCCTAACCCTGCCTCAGCCCCAGTCTTATATAGGGGAACTTCTTCCCCTCCCAGGACTGGGCAGGAGGTGTGGCATGCATAGGATTCCTGGCCAGGAGACCTCTCACCTGCTCTCAGACCTAATATTGCTATTACTGTGGAAACCAGACCCCTGGGGTGCCACACTTGTACATTTATCTGTATAGAAATAAATGGTTCGAGGCATAGAGATAAACAGAATGTAAATAAAGACAATACAGCTGTCCTTACCTGCAGTTGAAAGGTTGTATTGTCTTTATTTACATTCTGTTTATCTCTATGCCTGATGATTCCATCTGTTTATTTCTATGCTTGGTGATACCATCTGTATTTTGTGGGCCATGATTGACTTTGCCCTATATTGACACTTGTCTACCACTTGTGGGCTTTATGGCTTCTCTCTATATGACCTATTGACATATTTATAGATATATACTTTCATGGCATTTTGACTACATTTATCTATGCTGGATACTTTAAGGTATGTACTTGTTATCCACTAATGCTTACTAGATGAATGAATTTTGGATACTGATCCTTTTACTTATTTATTTATTTAATTCTTCATGTATTTATCACTGGGTTCATTGATATGATCTCCTTTTGTAAGTCTTGTTAAACAGAATAAATGATTGACTACCCTTGTTACTAGCACTGCAGGCACCTTCATTGGTTCACTTCCCCTTTATGTGTGTTTTATAAATTTCTTTTAAATAATTCAATAAAAGTTCCAAATCTTTTTATCAAACTTGTGCATCTATACTTCTTTGACCTGATTGAGTGTTTGTTGAATAGAAGTATTGTACCAAATAGGCTTTTTACTTTTTGGACTAATAGAATGGAAGTATTAGTAGGATATTTTGCAATTATTGGGCTTTTGTTTTGCAGTATATGACAACGCCCCCCTGAGGAAGCGATAGGTGAAACACGCATCAAGTTGTGGGTGGCTGCCCGATCTCCATCATTTCCACTTGATCACATTTGATTGATCTTTCTCATTGTGTACCTAGTGGGCACTTATGATTTTGGTTACTTAGTCCCACTTTGGTTTATGCCCACTATGGATAAAATGCACATTACTTCTGTTATACTATAACTGGGCTGCAATCCTCCTCCTCCTCCTAATCTTTGTGCAGTATCACTTCTAATTGTATATCTATATATTTTTATGCTCTAATAAAGATTGTTATTTTCCATGGATTTTGTATCGTTCGCCTTATCCGCATTGTTATACATAGTGGGGAAATCTGTCTGTCTTAGGGGATATATACAGTAGACATTATCCATTATGGAGTGTATAGGATTGTAGTGTTATAGGATTGTATTTTGCAGTGTATAGTAATATAGGAATGAGGCTTCAGATTCAGGATTGGTTATTACTTTCTATGGACGTCGCTGTATTGTACAGATCTGTAATACTATAGTGTGCAGGGGCCCTGATGCTTTTTAGTCTAATATAAATATTTGTTAAAGTAATCAAATTATACAGATCATTACATTGCTGGAGCTACACAATACATCTCCGTATATTCAGAAGAAAACAGAAGAACCTTACAAAAGTCACCAACAATATAAATAATATAAATTACTACTTAAATAAAATAATCTATGACGATGTGTAATGTGAAGTGTAACCACCAGATCTGATGTTACTATGTAACCATTAGTGTCATTTACATTAGATACAAGGGGGCGGAGCTATTACCACTGACCCCTCCCCCAAATGTAGTGTCCCAGTCCTATATAAAGAGGCCTCTTCCATCTGCTCCTCACTTCTTACCTGTAGTCATACAGAAGCGAGGACCACCATGCAGGCCACTTACCTTCTCCTCCTCTGCTGCGTGACCCCCATATTTTCTGCACCTCGTAAGTCCAGTTCCTTTATCTATTGTCTGATTTCTTACAGCTTCTTAGTATATGTAATAGTTATATCATAATATCTTATGCTCTAGTGGTTTAATCCTGTAAGAATCTAAATCCAACATCAATGTCTTCAATTAATTAAACACTCAAATGCACAATGTTCCATTATATGTATCTATTGTCTGACTTCTTACTGCTTCTTATTATATGTAATATTTGTATGGTAATATCTTATGCTCTATTGTTGTAATCCTGTAAGAATATAAATCCAACATCAATGTGTTCATTTAATTCCACTATTAATTACAGACTCTTCTATGGGGAATCCCTGGGTAGACCTTACTTTGGGCACAGCTTAGGCGGCATTATGTGTCTTTATGTGTGATAGCATTCTTGGACACACCAAGCAGTTAGATATTTCTATCTGTTGATGAATCTTGCTACAAGAACGGCTTCTGCGATTGTCGCCCTCCACATAATGTAGATAGTTTACATTGTGTAACTTATTTTCCAATAATTCTATTGGTCATTACCATAGGTAATAGTAATAGTATATACAGTTATATGAAAAAGTTTGGGCACCCCTATTAATCTTAAGCTTATTGTTTTATAAAAATTGATGTTTTTGCAACAGCTATTTCAGTTTGATATATGTAATAACTGTTGAACACAGTAATGTTTCTGCCTTGAAATGAGGTTTATTGTACTAACAGAAAATGTGCAATCTGCATTCAAACAAAATTTGACATGTGCATAAGTATGGGCACCTCACCAGAAAAGTGACATTAATATTTAGTAGATCCTCCTTTTGCAAAAATAACAGCTTCTAGTCGCTTCCTGTAGCTTTTAATGAGTTCCTGGATCCTGGATGAAGGTATTTTTGACCATTCCTCTTTACAAAACATTTCCAGTTCAGTTAAGTTTGATGGTCGCCGAGCATGGACAGCCCTCTTCAAATGATCCCACAGATGTTCAATGAACATGATGGAACCTCCACCAAATTTTACTGTGGGTAGCAAGTGTTTTTCTTGGAATGCTGTGTTTTTTTGCCGCCATGCATAACGCCTTTTTGTATGACCAAACAACTCAATCTTGGTTTCATCGGTCCACAGGACCTTCTTCCAAAAAGAAATTGGCTTCTCCAAATGTGCTTTTGCATACCTCAGCCGACTCTGTTTGTGGCGTGCTTGCAGAAACGGCTTCTTTCGCATCACTCTCCCATACAGCTTCTCCTTGTGCAAAGTGCGTTGTATAGTTGACCGATGCACAGTGACACCATCTGCAGCAAGTTGATGCTGCAGCTCTCTGGAGGTGGTCTGAGGATTGTCCTTGACTGATCTCACCATTCTTCTTCTCTGCCTTTCTGATGTTTTTCTTGGCCTTCCACTTCTGGCCTTAACAAGAACTGTCCCTGTGTTCTTCCATTTCCTTACTATGTTCCTCACAGTGGAAACTGACAGGTTAAATCTCAGAGACTGCTTTTTGTATCCTTCCCCTGAACAACTATGTTGAATAATCTTTGTTTTCAGATCATTTGACAGTTGTTTTGAGGAGCCTATGATGCCACTCTTCAGAGGAGATTCAAACAGGAGAACAACTTGCAAGTGGCCACTTTAAGTAGCTTTTCTCATGATTGCATACACCTGGCTTTGAAGTTCAAAGCTCAATGAGGTTACAAAACCAAAAAAAGTGCTTTAGTAAGTCAGTAAAATGTAGGTAGTAGTATTTAAAACAAGAAAATGATAAGGGTGCCCATACTTATGCACCTGTCAAATTTTGTTTGAATGCAGATTGCACATTTTCTGTTAGTACAATAAACCTCATTTCAAGGCAGAAACATTACTGTGTCCAACAGTTATTACATATATCAAACTGAAATAGCAGTTGCAAAAACACAAATTTTTATAATACATTAAGCTTAAGATTAATAGGGGTGCCCAAACTTTTTCATATAACTGTATTGTAATCGTAATAGTATATATTATAATATTTAGAGTATTCTAAACATAATTACTGTATATATTATAGTTTACTGCTAAGAACAAATGTAATAATTTAACAAGTAATTACAAATTTATAATGTGATATATATTAACTTGATGTTCATGTGCACACTATCTATGAAGTGGCATAAGGAACAAAATGGCTGAATTTTTGCATTTCTACCATGGTTGCACATACACCAATGTGATACATTTGCTGCAATTAGTGACATTTTTAAAGACTAGTAAATTCATGCCCTCTCTCTGATAATTTTAATAAATATCCCCAATTGAGCTGTTTTATAATCTAATTCTTCCCACGTGAATAAACCCCAGCGCGTTGTGTTCCTTAACACACAAAGTTGCTCTTGGATACTAATCTGCTTGTTCTTTTGTAGTTTTAATATTTTTTTGCTGTTTAGTAACTAATTATGAAATTGATGGCTGCTAACTATTGAATTTTTTAGTTTTTGAAGGATCTGGATTAGGATCTGGCGAGGAATTTGTCACAATAATCGGTCAAGATGAAGGATCTGGCATTGTCATCACTCCAGAAGGATCTGGCTCTGTAATCGGTCAAGATCAGGGATCTGGCATTGTCATCACTCCAGAATAAGGATCTGGCTCTGTAATCGGTCAAGATGAAGGATCTGGCATTATCATCACTCCAGAAGAAGGATCTGGCGCTATAATCGGTCAAGATGAGGGATCTGGCATTGTGATCACTCCAGAAGAAGGATCTGGCACAATAATCAGTCAAGATGAAGGATCTGGCATTGTCATCACTCCAGAAGAAGGATCTGGCGCAATAGTTGGTCAAGATGAAGGATCTGGCATTGTCATCACTCCAGAAGAAGGATCTGGTGCAACAATTGGTCAAGATGAAGGATCTGGCATAATCATCACTCCAGAAGAAGGATCTGGCACTATAATCGGTCAAGATGAAAGATCTGGTATTGTCATCCCTCCAGAAGAAGGATCTGGCACAAAATAATTGATCAAAATGAAGGATCTGGCATTTCAATCCCTCCAGAAGAAGGATCAGGCATTAGTTCTTTCTCTAAAAAATAAACTGGTTGAAAATATATACTATTGGGAAACCAGATCACTTTTGGACATTAAGGAGATGCCCCATCACATGTTTGTTAGTGTGATTTCTTCTTTTAGGTGCTTATTTTATGAACTTAATTCCACAAAGCCGAAATAAGGCAAAGTAATCCAACCTGCACTGTATTCATGCATTTATCTTGTGCCTTGTATCCAGTTCACAGTTGAATATCAGTATCTTATATTTTTTTCAATAATAAAAATAACTTTTGCAACATATTTCACTTCATTTCATATGAATTCTATTAATATTACAATGAGAAAATTAATTTAAAAAACTCCATTTGATCTCTGTAAACCAGGG
The DNA here is from genome assembly GCF_046119375.1 of Phyllobates terribilis. NCBI lineage: Eukaryota > Metazoa > Chordata > Amphibia > Anura > Dendrobatidae > Phyllobates > Phyllobates terribilis. Next base: position 1,997,470 of record NW_027363106.1, on the reverse strand, counting down.
CCAGACTGGGACAAAAAAGCAGCCCTGCAAGACAAACCCCACCAGCCCACATACTGTAACACTCATTACCCCAGATCAGTAAATTTGGCTATACTTAGTCGTGCCCCTCATCACTCCCTTTAAGGAGTTATTTGATGAGCCACATGTGAATAGTGCAGCAGTGTGTATGATCCACCATAGCCCCACTAACATGGTGCTCTTCAGAGCTCTGGATCTCGGGATTATGGGGGTCTCAGTGGACGGACCCCCAGTGATTGGAAAGTTCTCAGGATAGGGGATACTTGGGATGTTTAAATTAGTTTTCCAATATTTATTCTTATTTTATCATAGGAATATTGAAAATAATAAACCAATATTAACCCAACCAAAGTCTAATGTTGCCTCACGACAACAGGACACAAAAAGTGGTACTGTGCAGTGTATATGTATATACAGGAAACAAGAAGTGGTACTGTGCAGTGTATATATACACGACAGGAGAAGTGGTACTGTGCAGTATATATATATACAGGAAAGGAGAAGTGGGACTGTGCAGTGTATATAAACAGGAGAAGTGGTACTGTGCAGTGTATATACACAGGACAGGAGAAGTGGTACTGTGTAGTATATATATACAGGAAAGGAGAAGTGGTACTGTGCAGTGTATATATACAGGACAGGAGGAGTGGTGCTGTGCAGTGTATATATACAGGAAACAAGAAGTGGTACTGTGCAGTGTATATTTACACGACAGGAGAAGTGGTACTGTGCAGTATATATATACAGGACAGGAGAAGTGGGACTGTGCAGTGTATATATACAGGAGAAGTGGTACTGTGCAGTGTATATATACAGGAGAATTGGTACTGTGCAGTGTATATGTAGCGCCCCGAGGGTTCGGCCGCTACAGGGGTATTGCACCTCAGACCAGAGGTGTGATATTCCACTCCCGGGTAAGGATGGAGTATGGACCAGGGCTCAGTTAGCTGCATACAGCACACACACCCCATTTCCGAGGGACAGCTCAGCTGTGCTCCCACTAGACAGAAGTGCAGGCACGACCAACTATGTACCTGTCTGGAGTGGGGAGGGGGGTGGAACACCCAGTGCTGTAGGGGCAGATAGGGGTTGGTTCCTGAGCGTAGATAGGAGCTCATTGGTTGCTGGTCCCCTGGGCTCATGGCTAGAGGGAGGTATAAAAGGTGGGCACCATCTTAGATCTAGGTTCTGTCCAGAGAAGAGAAGACAGGGAGTAGAGGCTCTGTAGGAGCTCTACTCCAGAGTGGGCCTAGTGAGAGGCCGAGGAGGAGAGTGGAGAGAGAGAGAGAGGAGGTGAAGTGGAGCTGAGATTACGTCTCATCCCAGCTCCACGAGAAAGGAACAGAAAAGGAGAAGAAGAGAGAGAGAGAGAAACAGAAGGGCTCAGGAACAAGAAGGTGGAAGGGACCCTAAGAACCCACGAGAATCCAGGGTGCAGGGTCAGGCAGATTAAGGGTACCAGATCCCAAGTTGGTGGAGGAGAAACAACCCTCAGCCAAAGACCGGAGGTCGTGATCATTTATTGGTGCGACACCTCATCAAACCTGCTAGGAAGGCACCATATAGGACAGCGGAGGACGGGGCCCACGTTTAACCGCACAAGTCCGCGGTAGCTGGACAAAAGTGGGTCACTGGTGAGGCAGGCCAGAGAAAGGACAAAAGGGGGTCTTGAGCCATACTCCTGAGCTGTCTGGGGGTTGACCGAGCCCCTCACCTGGTGGTCGCAGCACGGCTCGGGCAGTCATTCCCCGCAGAAGTGACTTGGATATTAATCGTGAGTAAAGACCCTGGACTGCAGTACGTTGTCTGTGTGCTTTTTCACTCCTCCGGCATTACCGGTACTGGGACTCTCACCACCATCACTCCCACCATCCACTACACTGCCCTGGGGCCGCACTCTTCCCGTGGGGAGTCACACCATCCCAGCTGCATACATCATCGGCCCCAGCGGTCTGCCCTGCAGCGGCGGTTCCTAATAACCGCAATCCACGGGTGGCGTAGTCGGACATTATCTATAACATCTAAAAGACTGCCACTGGGCTGACCACTCTGAGCCACGGGACCGGGTCGCCACTATTACCCCCATCGGTTCTGAGTGCGCCACGGCCCAGGGGGCGAGTCATATATACATGTGGCACCCCAGGGGTCTGGTTTCCACAGTAACAGCAATGTTATGTCTGAGAGCAGGTGGGAGGTCTCTTGGTCAGGAATCCTATGCATGCCACACCTCCTGCCCAGTCCTGGGAGGGGAAGAACTTCCCCTATATAAACCTGGGGCTGAGGCAGGGTTAGAGAGTTCAGAGGGAGAGTTCAGCTAGGAGGGCTGACAGGGAGCTGTGGCTCCGGCTGGGCCCAGCTCCTGGGCCATGCCAGAAGTAGAGACAGAGAAGAGAAGCAGCTATGGGAAGAAACAACAGGAGCTCTGTGGGAGCAGTGTTACAAGGAGTCAGGGGCTGGCAGCTGCAGAGCTCGCCCTGACTGAGAAGATTTCTTACCGGACCCAGAGTCCGAGGCTGTGGGGACTAACTCCTACCCAGCAGCAGAATCCGTCAGGCAGGGGATTTGAGGTCCTCTGGCCAAGAAACCCGAAGGCACGGTCACACGCATGGGACCAGCACCGCCGTCGTGGAGCGGAAGCTACTAGAAGGCCCCGAGTCACCGGCCATACGGGTGAGCACCACACGGTACACTCAGGGACGTGGGCTACTTATACCCGCTTCTAGCAAGGTAGCCAGAAGAGTATCGTTAGTTTGGGAGGCCTACAACTCCGCCTGGCCAGGGGAGATCCCATCTGCTCAAGGACTGACCAGGCCCCAATCGCTAGCCAGTACTCCGGGAGGGTCTATCGTTGTCACCAGTAAAGACCCTGAACTACACCGTACCGTCTCTGAGTGGTTCCTGCTACCCCCATCATCCACGTCGGCTGCCCTGAGGCCATACCCCTCCCGTTGGGGGTTATACTATCACGCTGCACAATCCTACCACCGGCCTCAGCGGTCTGCCCTGCAGCAGCAGCTCCTTAGCTGTACTCAACGGGTGGCGTAGTCGTCCAACATCTACTGCTAATACAGCGCCACTTAGTCTGACTCCCTGGGCACGGACCGGATCACCGCCACGAGACTACAACCCTCAAGAGATCCGGCTCCGGGTAAGCTCCCGCGTGCGCAACGCAGCGCGACACAGGCCCAGGGGCGCGTCAACTTTTGGCGTAGTCGGCAGGATTTCGTGCCCGCAACCACCGGGTACTGCGTGCCTGAAAAAGACTGTTCAAACTTACCAGTGGTGAAGATTCCCGCCATCCGGCGCCATCTTCTGTCTTCTTCCCGCCATCCGCGAAGTTTTCCCGCCATCCGGCGCCATCTTCAGCCTTCTTCCCGCCTTCCGTGGAGTTTTCCCGCCGTTGGACGCCATCTTGAGGACGCCGCGCGGGAAGAAGAGGGGCGTGGACTCCGAAAGCGCGCGAGAACTGAAGCCCCGCCTCACGTCCGGACGTTGCGTAAGGTCCTGGAAGGAGCCCAGCAGACGCCGACGTCACAGGAGCGCGACGGAAGGTCCTCAACCCTGACGATCCACTGCGGAGCCGCGGCCTACGGAAGAGGATCATCGCAAGGTAGGCCACGGTCCACTAGGGGGGAGAAGGATGTCGGATACGGAGGAGAGCTTCACCGCTTCAACCCCCGCCAGCGCCACCGCTGTTGCGGTCATGCCTTTCACCATGCCCTATATCCCGGGGGCAGCCTGGCTACCCCAGTACTCAGGGGAGTCACATACCCTGCATGACTTTAGAGAAAAGCTGGATAGCCTCTTCCAGGTGTACCCCCTCACAGAGGAGCAAAAAGTGAGCATCCTGGTGGCCCAATTAACCGGGGCAGCCCAAAGGGAGGTAAAGTCCTGGCCACCTGGGAGGAGGACTGTCGCAGAGATACTAACCCAGCTAACCGAGGAGGAGCTGCAGTACTACCAATACGAGGAAAGCCAAGAGGACCCGGATGGGTCTGATGACTACCCTCAGGAGGGAGCACAAAGAGGACATAGCTACTGAAGGGAAGTAGCGTGAATAAAGAGCTGTAAATAGTTACCCGTAAGGGTACAAGGACTGCTGCTAATTAAAATATGGTCCCCGTTGGGATTAGTGAATTGTTCCCCATGTGCCCCTATCTTAAACCAGGCTGAGGACTGTGAGCAGCCATTCCTTATCCCCACTGGCCGAGGACTGAGAGCGGCCATATCCTGTAAATAATTATGTGTTTCTAGTAATTTATGGGAGTCTTTGGTGGATTTACCGGGAATCCTTTGTACATAGTTGGAGCGTAACCCAGGACGGACTAAAGACTGTTAAGGACTCGGGGCAGGACAGACCCCTACCTGGTTACGTCTCCCTGTTTTGGTGAAATGGACACCTTGCTTTTCTTCAAAAAACTGCACCCGGTTGCGGACACGCCGTGACCATCTTTATATGTTTTTCTTATTGTACTATTATTGTTTATACCTTGTTATGTTTAAAAATATGTTTAGTCCCGGAGTACTAAATTTCACTAGGGGGGAATGTGGCACCCCAGGGGTCTGGTTTCCACAGTAACAGCAATGTTATGTCTGAGAGCAGGTGGGAGGTCTCTTGGTCAGGAATCCTATGCATGCCACACCTCCTGCCCAGTCCTGGGAGGGGAAGAACTTCCCCTATATAAACCTGGGGCTGAGGCAGGGTTAGAGAGTTCAGAGGGAGAGTTCAGCTAGGAGGGCTGACAGGGAGCTGTGGCTCCGGCTGGGCCCAGCTCCTGGGCCATGCCAGAAGTAGAGACAGAGAAGAGAAGCAGCTATGGGAAGAAACAACAGGAGCTCTGTGGGAGCAGTGTTACAAGGAGTCAGGGGCTGGCAGCTGCAGAGCTCGCCCTGACTGAGAAGATTTCTTACCGGACCCGGAGTCCGAGGCTGTGGGGACTAACTCCTACCCAGCAGCAGAATCCGTCAGGCAGGGGATTTCAGGTCCTCTGGCCAAGAAACCCGAAGGCACGGTCACACGCATGGGGCCAGCACCGCCGTCGTGGAGCGGAAGCTACTAGAAGGCCCCGAGTCACCGGCCATACGGGTGAGCACCACACGGTACACTCAGGGACGTGGGCTACTTATACCCGCTTCTAGCAAGGTAGCCAGAAGAGTATCGTTAGTTTGGGAGGCCTACAACTCCGCCTGGCCAGGGGAGATCCCATCTGCTCAAGGACTGACCAGGCCCCAATCGCTAGCCAGTACTCCGGGAGGGTCTATCGTTGTCACCAGTAAAGACCCTGAACTACACCGTACCGTCTCTGAGTGGTTCCTGCTACCCCCATCATCCACGTCGGCTGCCCTGAGGCCATACCCCTCCCGTTGGGGGTTATACTATCACGCTGCACAATCCTACCACCGGCCTCAGCGGTCTGCCCTGCAGCAGCAGCTCCTTAGCTGTACTCAACGGGTGGCGTAGTCGTCCAACATCTACCGCTAATACAGCGCCACTTAGTCTGACTCCCTAGGCACGGACCGGATCACCGCCACGAGACTACAACCCTCAAGAGATCCGGCTCCGGGTAAGCTCCCGCGTGCGCAACGCAGCGCGACACAGGCCCAGGGGCGCGTCATACACAGGACAGGAGAAGTGGTACTGTGCAGTATACAGTATATACAGGAAAGGAGAAATGGGACTGTGCAGTGTATATATACAGGACTGTGTATATATATAGTGTATATGTACAGTGTATATATACAGGACTGTATTCAGGACTGTATATATACAGTCTATATATACTGTATATATACAGGTATATATACAGGACTGTATATATACAGGACTGTATATATACTGTATATATGTATATATACAGGTACTGTGCAGTGTATATACTGTATACAGGAGAATTGGTACTTTGCAGTGTATATATACAGTACACAGGACAGGAGGAGTGGTGCTGAGAGTAGCACCTGCCTCCTGAGCTCAAGCACTTCCAGGAGGAGGGTCGTCGTCTGCCTCTCTTCTCCCTAGGGAGAGGCAGGTCTACTGGGAGGCCGGCATGGCTTCCCAGCCTCCTATCCCCCGGTCTATGCCGGCGGGGGAGAAGGAGCCTCAACAACCGGCCCAGAAGGGAGTGAGGAGATCGGGAAGGGTGAGGAAGAGTACATCCACCTACTCCAACCCCGAGACTGTTCACCGCCCGCCCAGAGAGGGAGACCGGGGCACCCCAGGCCCCAGGAACAAGAGCCCAGCAAGATCCTGGGGGGAGATGAGCTCTTGCGAGTCCACAAGTTCCTTCTCCTCCCGAGTGGTCGCCACGTTGCGAGAGTACTAGGACGCCGGCAAAGCACTAACCCAGCTGAAAGAGGAGCTGAGGGAGGCCTGGGTCCTGAACACCCGGGCGTCCAACAAGGAAAGACCCGCGACCTCCCAGAGGTTTAAAGCCCTCAGAGACGAGGTGGTCAGGTTAGTGCTCCTCCGGGAGGAGATTGAGAAAAGCGCAGGTCCCTTCCTGGAAAGGTTTAAGAACCAGCGGTGGTTCTCAGAAATGAAGGGGTTAAACACCTCAGGAGAACCGCCAACCGGCGTCCTTAGTGAAGAGGAGGAGGAGGATGAAGAGGTGACTGGAGTTTCAGTTGCTGGAGCCAGTGAGGGGCAGAGCCGGAGCCCAAGTGGTGTCCCTGCAGGGCAGAGGACTCCGACAGCAGAGGCTGGAGTGTTGGGGGAGGAGGAGGAAGGAGGATTGCTGAGGGAGATCCGACTGCTGGAGTTTCCAGTGGACCTGACGCGGTTTTCCTTCGGTGAGAACAAACCAGTGGAGGAGACCAAGAGGAGGAAGAGGAAGACCGGAGGAGCCGCACAGGAGGTGGTGAGTTACAAGTATGTACCAATGTCTGATGTTGTGCCTGCCACCTTCTGTTTAAACCCCACCAAACCTAAAGACACGGGCTCTGCAGTGGGCTCGAGGCAGAGGCAAGGTGGGGAGAGGAGAAGGATGTCCGGCGATGCTGCCATCTGTGCAGGGAACAGTGCAGAGGGCGAGGCTGTGGAGGTACTCACAGCGCCGGACATAGGAAGTTCTGTGGAGTTTCCCTCCCTGCCCTCTGCGGCTAAGCCAGTTATCACCGGGGCTGGGGGGGCCGGGAGGGATGTGAAAAACACATCTGCGAGGAACACTGGGCACACTGCTGCGACAGGGGGGCAGTGTGCCCCAGCGCCCATAAAGGACACTAAGACCCCAAAGTCTGTGGGTGCAGGGCGGGCAGCGGTGCCCAACAAACAGTCTGCCCAGCACAAGGACCAAAATGCTGCAGTAGGGGGGCAGGGCACTCCAGGAGATGACCTGCAGAAAGCCAGCAGCAACCAAAGGGAAAAGGGTGTGGTGCTGCAGGGAAAGGAGTCTCTGGAAGTGCTCCCCTCCCCCGGCCCAGCAGGTGTGAGTGCAGAGACACCAGACACAAGGGAGGAAGGAATGGAGGTGACTGTGGAAGGTGCAGAGAACAGCAGAGGTAATGGGGTGACAAGTAAAGGGAATGGAAGTAGTGGTGTAGTGAATGATGGGAGTAGTGGTGGAGCAGATGGTGGGAGTAATGGTGGAGCAGATGGTGGGAGTAGTGGTGGAGTGAATGGTGGGAGTAGTGGGAATGGTGGGAGTAGTGGTGTAGCAAATGGTGGGGGTAGTGGTGGAATGAATGCTGGGAGTAGTGGGAATGGTGGGAGTAGTGGTGTAGCAAATGGTGGGGGTAGTGGTGGAATGAATGGTGGGAGTAGTGATGCAGCAAATGGTGGGAGAAGTAGTGGAGTGAATGATGGGAGTAATGGTCCTGCGAATGGTGGGAGTAGTAGTGAAGTGAATGGTGGGAGCAGCACTGGTGTTGGTGGGGGGAAAGTAGGTGCTGGTCCCGCTGCCCCCCCCAGCATTGGCAGGGGCTTCAGCCCAAAGCTATTCAGGAGCTGTCAGTGCTGGGGGTAGTAGTGCGCCCTCGTCTGGTGGCCCTGGGGATGGTGACTTGCAACAGCAGCTCCTGGACGCCCTGAGGAGAGGGGAGAGCTCCATCACTATAGAGGGGAGGGAGGTTGATCTGTCTTTCTGGATAGAGAGACATGGTCTTTCAGCCTTCCGAGATAGAGGGGCAGAGACTGTCTGGTCTCTGTCGACAACGGGGCAGAGGAGTAACCATAGGAACGTGGTCCGTCTCCAGTGGGTAAGCAAGGATGCCTGTCCTGATAGGTGGAAGGTGGTTGAGCTCCTGCTGGGGATGGGCTTTGCGGCATATGACATCTTTGCCTTGATCCATCCCTACGGGACCTCCTACTTCGATGTCAGCTTCGTGAGACCGGAGGGCCTTGAGCTTTTCTGGTCTCGCCATGAGCTGGCTCGGAGTCGCCCCGAATGGCATGGTCTCTTTCCCCTGGCAATAACCCGCCAAGATTCAGTCAGGAAAGTGACCGTTTTGACTAGTAACGAGTCGCTTTCCTGTATGGACATTACGACCTGGGTGAGTCGATACGGAGAGGTCACCAATATTCCCGAAAAGAATCTGAATGGCCATAGTATCTGGTCAGGAGCCTGGACCTTCATGGTGAGATTGAAGGTTTCGGGAAACACTATTACCCATATCCCCTCCTCAACCTTTTTGGGGAGGGATAGGATCTTGATTTTCTACCGGGGGCAGCCTAAGGTCTGTCACAGGTGCGGTAGCCCCACACACTTCAGTGCGCAGTGTACCACCCAGAAATGCGCACTGTGTGGGGACCTTGGTCATCTTGCTGCTGCCTGTCGCAGGATTAGGTGTAACTTGTGTGGTGACCTCGGTCACCCGTTCAGTCGCTCTCCACGTTCCTTCGCCAATGCTGTCCTGAAAGCGGCGAGTGCGGGACAGGCGAAAGCCAGGACTAATCTTGCCGGTGAAGGGACCAGTAGAGGCGGGGAGGCAGGGAACCGGTGAGGAGCAAGCTGCCGCCATCCACCATCAGGCGGCAGGAGCAGCGCCGTGGGGACAGGGGGCAGGGAGTAATGTCCCTAAACTCTGACCCAGGTACTTCACTTGCAGCTGAGGATCCTAAAGACAGTGAATTGAGCGAGGAGGTCAAGAGACTTGAAAGGGAAGAGCGAGAGGACGCCACGTCTTCCCAGGAACCCTCTTCTGGTGACAGTCTAGATGAGGGAGAGGGGGAGTGGTCACAGAAAAAGAAAAAGGGTAACAGGAAAACGGCCAGAGGTAGGAGGGGGACCAGGTCTCGAGCTGCCTCTTTGGAGTGCGACCCCTCTGACTCTCTGGCCGTGATCCAAGCGCCATTAGAGGGTTCAGCCGCCCCCCCTCTGGTGGATCTCTCCAACCGGTTCGGGGCTCTCCAGGACCTCCCTCTGCAGGGGGGAAATGGGGACCCGGGGCCGGAGGTTGCGGACAAGGTGGTTGGGGCTCAGGAGATGGCTGGGTCTTCCTCTCGGGGGCAAATACAAAGCCCTCTGGGGGGACGACTAACCCAGGACCACCAGACGGGGGCAAGAATGTATGTAAGGAGAGAATGGACGAGTCTGTTTGTCTTAAGCGCACTAAAAACCCGTCATTATCGGAGGAAGAGGTTGGGACTGTCAGTGGTGGGAAGAAAAAGGCTATCTAATTCAACCATTCATGATGGCGGCACCCACCCCGTTGACGTTGGCAACTATTAATGTTTGCAGCATAAAGTCAGATGCGGCAAGGTACACGGCCTTTCATTTTCTCGGCCAACTTGAAGCCGACATTTTATTTTTGCAGGAGACCAGGTTGACCGATATATCAACCTTGCATAAAGCAAGGCGGGAGTGGAGGCATGGGCCCTCCTACTGGTCTCTTGCGGCCGAGCCGTATAGCGGGGTGGCGGTCCTTTTTAAGACCGCAGCGGTTGAATGCAGACGAGTGATCGAATTAGAAATGGGGAGATGCTTGATCCTAGATGTCTCCATGGGGGGACAAGAGCTTCGGCTCATTAACATCTATGGTCCCCAGTCCAAGTGGGACCGCAAATGTCTCTTCCTGAAGATCAAACCTTTTTTATTTTCGAGTCAGCAGGTGGTCTTCGGAGGGGATTTCAACAATGTCACGAGATCCTGTGATAGAGGAGGTTCCGGAGACCGGCTGTCTTATGACTGGGTCGCGTTAAACAGGATAGTGAGTGAGGCTCGCCTGGTGGATGTCCACATCCGGCACAACCCGGGCAACACGGGATTCACCTTTTCTAGAGGTAGTCAGTGCAGGTCTAGGCTAGACAGGTTTTATTTGAAGGAGGAGGCCGTCTCTTCACCGTTGTTGGTTGTGGAGGTGGAGTTCTCCGATCACTGTTTGATTATGTTTTCTCTGAACGTTACAGAGACTCCTCGGATGGGAAGAGGTTATTGGAAGCTGAATTCGTCACTCCTTGAGGAAGAAGCTGTAAGACGTTCTTTTGAGGAATTATTTCAGAGCCAGGTACCATTGCTGGGCCTAAGTAACACTAAGTCAGAGTGGTGGGAGATGTTCAAAAATCGGGTGGCGAGATTCTTCCGGCAGCTCTCGAACTTCAGAAGCCTGAACAGGGATCGCCTGTATCAGAGCCTGAGGAGGAAACTCGAGCATCTTGTCTTGACTGGAGGTAGCCGCGAGGAGATCTCCAGAGTGAAGTCCTTGCTGAAGAGGTTTCAGTACGATAGGCACGCATCTATGGTTTTCGAGAGGGACTACGGGAAGTACTGCTCGCCCGACCCTTACAGAAACTGTAAGATGTCAGTGAATAGTAAGATAGTGACGGGGCTGGTGGACAGTACGGGGTCCCTGAGAAGGTCCAGGTCAGTGATCTTGGAGGTCGTCAGTTCCTACTACTCGCACCTCTTGGGAAAGAGGGAGCTTGATCGTGACGGGATGTCGGCTTTCCTGACTGAATCTGTTCCTGAGCCAGGGGCTGACCTCTCGCTGGGCGATTTGGCAGAAGCGATCAAAGAAGAGGAAGTGAGACTGGCGATCGATGGGCTTAGGCCCAAAAAGTCGCCAGGTCCGGATGGCTTAACAGCCGAGTTCTTTAGGACCTTTAGGGACTCTTTGGTCCCCCTCTTGACTCAGGTGCTTAACGAGTGTCTCTCCTCGGGCACTCTGCCGAGATCGTTAAGGAGGTCAGCTTTGAGCATTTTGTCAAAGGGTAAGGATCCGTCACGCATTGAGAACTGGCGTCCCATAGCACTTCTCAATGTGGACAGGAAGATTTTGGCTAAGATACTTTTCAACAGGCTGGTGAAGTTTGCACCCCGGCTCCTTTCGGAGGTTCAGCACTGTTGCGTTCCTGGCCGTAGCACTTTTAGTGCTGTTCTAGGTGTCCGAGAGGCCGTGGAGCAAGGCAGGGCGGGCCTCTGGAAGGGGTTCTTGCTGACCTTGGATCAGGCAAAAGCCTTTGATCGGGTTAACCACGAGTACCTCTGGTCCACTCTTTTGAGGTATGGTCTGCCTGGAGGGTTTGTGGACAGGCTTAAGACCTTATATGCAGGGGCTGAGACTTTCCCTCTGGTGAATGGGTGGATTGGACGACCTTTCGGGGTAGGATCCGGTGTCCGTCAGGGCTGTCCTCTTAGCCCTTTGCTTTACGCGTTTGCAATCGATCCCTTCCTCAGAAGGATCAATTGTGGACTGTTGGCGGGGGTGCGGATGGGCCGGGCGGCACCGGAGGCTATCCTGAGGGTGGTGGCCTACGCGGACGATGTCACCGTATTTGTTTCTTCGCAAGGGGAGGCAGCGAGTGGAGCGCTACTCGGAGCATCCGGGTCCAAGGTCAACCAGGATAAGTGTGAGAGTCTCTGGCTGGGAGGCGGAGATCCCGGGTTTGATCTTCCGGACACCCTCCCCGAACCCCAAGAACATGCCAAAGTCCTGGGCATCGAATTCGGCCAGGGTGATTACTCCACGAAAAACTGGGAAGGCAGAATCAAAGGTGTCACCCAAAGAGTGGACCAATGGAGGGGATGTTCTTTGACCCTGAGGGAAAGGGTTGGCCTGTGCAAAGCTTTCCTGCTCCCCTTGCTAATCTACCTGGGCAGCGTCTGTGTCTTGCCAGAGCCTCTCTGGACACGGGTCTACAGTCTGTTCTTCCAGATGTTATGGGGTAACAGACTGAACCTAGTCAAGCGGGAGGTCACTTACCACACGAGGAGACTAGGGGGTTTGAATATGGTGAACCCCGTGGTGTTCCTAGTGAACACCTTCTTGAAAGTGAACGTGTCAAACCTCTGGAAAGAGAGGGTTCCTCCGTGGGTATTCTCCTGCAAGGGATGGTTTCAGCCTTTCTTCCAGGAATGGGAGACAGGGGGAAGATTGAAGGATCTTCGCACACCACACGGGCATCTCCCGGCTTATGTTACCCCAGTTCTGAAAATAATCCGCCGGTGGGGTCTGGGAATGTGGGAGGTGAGGTCCCTCCCGAGGAAACTCCTCGATATGAGGGTCTTGGTTTCTCATTTTCAGAGTCCATTGGCCCTCAAAGACTGCCCAAGTCGGGATCTGGAGGTTGGGTTGAGTTTGTTAAATTCTAGCAGGATCCCCGAGAAGTACTGGGACTTGACTTGGCGCTGCTTCCATGGTAAGCTGTATGTGAGGGACAATTTGAAGTACAGGAGCTCCGAGGACAGGAATTGCCCCCGTGAGGCTTGTGCTAACGTGCTGGAAAGCATGGAGCACTTTCTGCTTCATTGTCCCTTTAATACAGAGGTGTACAACAGGGTGGGGACTTCCATTGGTTGGCTGCGGCTGGCTACTCTGTCCTACCCCGGGTGGGCCTATGGAGCGTTCGGAGACCTTGGGAGAAGGGACCGAGACACTTTATTCATAGTCAGCGCAGTGGTCAGGTATTTCACGTGGAACGCACGAGTTTTAGTTTCGACGCAGAGTAAAATCCTCCATGTAGATGAAGTCTGTAGGAACATCCTAGGTGACCTGGTGAAGGTACATTCTCTGGAGTATGAAAGACTGGGTGCCCGGAGGGCGGCCCGTCTCTGGAGGGGCTTTTCCTTCAGGGTGCCTTAGTCCGGTAGTACTCCTATATCCTGGTGGTGGGCTGATGTCTTTCCACCCTAGATTTTTGTTTTGTATTTCTGTCTCCTGAATAGAAGGTTTGCCGGCATCGAACTTGAGCCTTGGATGGTGAGTGTGTAGGTTGTGTTCTGTATATATTGTATATAATGTATAATAGGGGGTTTTAGTTAGGTTGGGTGGGGGATTTGGGGAAGTTCTTCATCAGCGGTGATAAGAGGACTGATCTGGCCTGGTCCAGGCCCCGCCTGGGGAAAAACTTTGGGGTCTGATCCTAGCTCGGAGTAATCCTGAACTTTGTGGCCAGAGCTGGATCAGGGGTGGCGGGATAGTTAGTGTAGGTGTGTGTTTTATATATATATTAAAAAATTACAAAAAAAATATTAAAAAAAAAATACAAAAAAAAAAAATATACAAAACAAAAAAAGGTTTAAAATTGTTCATGTCACTATTGTATATATTGTTATTTTTGGTTTTCTGTGGTGTGAATGAGGTGCGGTAAGGGTGTGACTGTAAGGTCAGGCAGTGGGACCAGTAGGTTAGTGTTAGTTTCCGGTTGTATATACGTTATATTAGGTTTAGTGTTTTGTGTTTCTAGCGTTTTATTGTATATAATCTTGTATATAGGACGGTGTTTTATGTGTATATAGGACAGTGTGAGCGTTGTGTGGGATTGTATATAGTAGTATGAATGAAGCTGGGCCGGAGGTTTTATAGGTTTTATAATATTTATTTCTTGTATATGTATATATTCCTGGGGGGATTTATTTTGTTTCTATTTTCTGTGATTTGTCGTCTTGTTTTGTTCATATGTTTGGTGTCCTGTAATGTATTATTGTTCTGTCATGTACTGTACTTATTCTATCAATAAAAAAAAGACCTGCAGTGTATATATACAGGACAGGAGAAGTGGTGCTGTGCAGTGTATATGCACAGGACAGGAGGAGTGGTGCTGTGCTGTGTATATATACAGGACAGGAGGAGTGGTGCTGTGCAGTGTATATATACAGGACAGGAGGAGTGGTGCTGTGCAGTGTATATATACAGGACAGGAGGAGTGGTGCTGTGCAGTGTATATATACAGGACAGGAGGAGTGGTGCTGTGCAGTGTATATATACAGGACAGGAGAAGTGGTGCTGTGCAGTGTATATGCACAGGACAGGAGGAGTGGTGCTGTGCTGTGTATATATACAGGACAGGAGGAGTGGTGCTGTGCAGTGTATATATGACGCGCCCCTGGGCCTGTGTCGCGCTGCGTTGCGCACGCGGGAGCTTACCCGGAGCCGGATCTGTTGAGGGTTGTAGTCTCGTGGCGGTGATCCGGTCCGTGCCCAGGGAGTCAAACTAAGTGGCGCTGTATTTAGCAGTAGATGTAGGACGACTACGCCACCCGTTGAATGCAGCTTTGGAGCCGCCGCTGCAGGGCAGACCGCTGAGGCCGGTGGTGAGATTGTGCAGCGTGGTGGTATAACCCCCAACGGGAGGGGTATGGCCTCAGGGCAGCCGAGGTGGATGATGGGGGTAGCAGGAACCACTCGGAGACGGTACGGTGTAGTTCAGGGTCTTTACTGGTGACAACGATAGACCCTCCCGGAGTACTGGCTAGCGATTGGGGCCTGGTCAGTCCTTGAGCAGATGGGATCTCCCCTGGCCAGGCGGAGTTGTAGGCCTCCCAAACTGACTGCACTCTTCTGGCTACCTTTTTAGAAGCGGGTATAAGTAGCCCACGTCCCTGAGTGTACCGTGTGGTGCTCACCCGTATGGCCGGTGACTTGGGGCCTTCTAGTAGCTTCCGCTCCACGACGGCGGTGCTGGTCCCATGCGTGTGACCGTGCCTTCGGGTTTCTTGGCCAGGGGACTTGAAATCCCCTGCCTGACGGATTCTGCTGCTGGGTAGGAGTTAGTCCCCACAGCCTCGGACTCCGGGTCCGGTAAGAAATCTTCTCAGTCAGGGCGAGCTCTGCAGCTGCCAGCCCCTGACTCCTTGTAACACTGCTCCCACAGAGCTCCTGATGTTTCTTCCCATAGCTGCTTCTCTTCTCTGTCTCTACTTCTGGCATGGCCCAGGAGCTGGGCCCAGCCGGAGCCACAGCTCCCTGTCAGCCCTCCTGGCTGCACTCTCCCTCCGAACTCTCTAAACCTGCCTCAGCCCCAGGTTTATACAGGGGAAGTTCTTCCCCTCCCAGGACTGGGCAGGAGGTGTGGCATGCATAGGATTCCTGACCAAGAGACCTCCCACCTGCTCTCAGACATAACATTGCTTGTTACTGTGGAAACCAGACCCCTGGGGTGCCACATATATACAGGACAGGAGGAGTGGTGCTGTGCAGTGTATATATACAGGACAGGAGGAGTGGTGCTGTGCAGTGTATATATACAGGACAGGAGGAGTGGTGCTGTGCAGTGTATATATACAGGACAGGAGGAGTGGTACTGTGCAGTGTATATATACAGGACAGGAGGAGTGGTGCTGTGCAGTGTATATATACAGGACAGGAGGAGTGGTGCTGTGCAGTGTATATATACAGGACAGGAGGAGTGGTGCTGTGCAGTGTATATATACAGGACAGGAGGAGTGGTACTGTGCAGTGTATATACAGGACAGGAGGAGTGGTGCTGTGCAGTGTATATATACAGGACAGGAGGAGTGGTACTGTGCACTGTATATATACAGGACAGGAGGAGTGGTACTGTGCAGTGTATATGTACAGGACAGGAGGAGTGGTACTGTGCAGTGTATATATACAGGACAGGAGGAGTGGTTCTGTGCAGTGTATATATACAGGACAGGAGAAGTGGTACTGTGCAGTGTATATATACAGGACAGGAGAAATGGTGCTGTGCAGTGTATATATACAGGACAGGAGGAGTGGTGCTGTGCAGTGTATATATACAGGACAGGAGAAGTGGGTACTGTGCAGTGTATATATACATGACAGGAGGAGTGGTGCTGTGCAGTGTATATATACAGGACAGGAGGAGCGGTACTGTGCAGTGTATATATAGAGGACAGGAGGAGTAGTACTGTGCAGTGTATATATACAGGACAGGAGGAGTGGTACTGTGCAGTGTATATATACAGGACAGGAGGAGTGGTGCTGTGCAGTGTATATATACAGGACAGGAGGAGCGGTACTGTGCAGTGTATATATAGAGGACAGGAGGAGTAGTACTGTGCAGTGTATATATACAGGACAGGAGGAGTGGTACTGTGCAGTGTATATATACAGGACAGGAGGAGTGGTGCTGTGCTGTGTATATATACAGGACAGGAGGAGTGGTACTGTGCAGTGTATATGTACAGGACAGGAGGAGTGGTACTGTGCAGTGTATATATACAGGACAGGAGGAGTGGTGCTGTGCAGTGTATATATACAGGACAGGAGGAGTGGTACTGTGCACTGTATATATACAGGACAGGAGGAGTGGTACTGTGCAGTGTATATATACAGGACAGGAGGAGTGGTACTGTGCAGTGTATATGTACAGGACAGGAGGAGTGGTACTGTGCAGTGTATATATACAGGACAGGAGAAGTAGTACTGTGCAGTGTATATATACAGGACAGGAGAAGTGGTACTGTGCAGTGTATATGTACAGGACAGGAGGAGTGGTACTGTGCAGTGTATATATACAGGACAGGAGGAGTGGTGCTGTGCAGTGTATATATACAGGACAGGAGGAGTGGTGCTGTGCAGTGTATATATACAGGACAGGAGGAGTGGTACTGTGCAGTCTATATATACAGGACAGGAGGAGTAGTACTGTGCATTGTATATATACAGGACAGGATGAGTGGTACTGTGCATTGTATATATACATTTGTACCCTGCAGATGCCAGCCTCTATGACGACAATTCAGTTCCATAACAGAACATGAATCCGAAACATAACCACATGGGCTAATAAAGAAGAGTCCTCCATTTTTTTGACAATTAATCAGATTGTTGAGATATATATATTATTATATTATGCGTGTATGTATGTACACACACACGCAAACATAATAAGAGCAGATACTGAGAATGACACCATGTATACAGGGCAGGGGAAGTATACAAATCATACACAGCTCCACAATATATTCTACAATCAATTATATACCCAGCTCCACACTATATACTGTGCAAAAGAATATAGAGTCGAGCTGTTTATATACTATATATATTATATAGTGTAGGGATGTGCCTGTGTATATAGTGTGGATTCCAAACTATATACTACACTATGTACACAGCACCATACTATATAAACATCTCTACACTATACAGTACAGACCAAAAGTTTGGACACACCTCATTTAAAGATTTTTCAGTATTTTCATGACTATGAAAATTGTACATTCACACTGAAGGCATCAAAACTATGAACAAACACATGTGGAATTATATACTTAACAAAAAAGTGTGAAACAACTGAAAATATGTTTTATATTCTAGGTTCTTCAAAGTAGCCATCTTTTGCTTTGATGTCTGCTTTGCACACTCTTGGCATTCTCTTGATGAGCTTCAAGAGGAAGTCACCGGAAATGGTCTTCCAACAATCTTGAAGGAGTTCCCAGAGATGCTTAGCACTTGTTGGCCCTTTTGCCTTCACTCTGCGGTCCAGCTCACCCCAAACCATCTCGATTGGGTTCAGGTCTGGTGACTGTGGAGGCCAGGTCATCTGGCGTAGCACCCCATCACTCTCCTTCTTGGTCAAATAGCCCTTACACAGCCTGGAGGTGTGTTGGGGTCATTGCCCTGTTGAAAAATAAATGATGGTCCAACTAAACGCAAACCGGATGGAATAGCATGCCGCTGCAAGATGCTGTGGTAGCCATGCTGGTTCAGTATGCCTTCAATTTTGAATAAATCCCCAACAGTGTCACCAGCAAAGCACCCCCACACCATCACACCTCCTCCTCCATGCTTCACGGTGGGAACCAGGCATGTAGAGTCCATCCGTTCACCTTTTCTGCGTCGCACAAAGACACGGTGGTTGGAACCAAAGATCTCAAATTTGGACTCATCAGACCAAAGCACATATTTCCACTGGTCTAATGTCCATTCCTTGTGTTCTTTAGCCCAAACAAGTCTATTCTGCTTGTTGCCTGTCATTAGCAGTGGTTTCCTAGCAGCTATTTTACCATGAAGGCCTGCTGCACAAAGTCTCCTCTTAACAGTTGTTGAAGAGATGTGTCTGCTGCTAGAACTCTGTGTGGCATTGAACTGGTCTCTAATCTGAGCTGCTGTTAACCTGCGATTTCTGAGGCTGGTGACTCGGATAAACTTATCCTCAGAAGCAGAGGTGACTCTTGGTCTTCCTTTCCTGGGGCGGTCCTCATATGAACCAGTTTCTTTGTAGCGCTTGATGTTTTATGCAACTGCACTTGGGGACACTTTCAAAGTTTTCCCAATTTTTCGGACTGACTGACCTTCATTTCTTAAAGTAATGATGGCCACTCGTTTTTCTTTACTTAGCTGCTTTTTTCTTGCCATAATACAAATTCTAACAGTCTATTCAGTAGGACTATCAGCTGTGTATCTGACTTGCCCCCTGGGCCGTGGGGCACTCGGATCCGGGCAATAGGGGGAACGATGGGAGTAGTAGTGGCAACCCGGTTCCGTGGCTCAGGGTGGTCAGGCCAGTGGTAGTCCGTTATGTGTTGTTGATTATGTCCGACTACGCCACCCGTGGATTTGCGGTCATTAGGAACCGCCGCTGCAAGGCAGACCGCTGGGGCTGATGATGTGTGCAGCTGGGATGGTGTGACTCCCCACGGGAAGAGTGCGGTCCAGGGCAGTGTAGTGGATGGTGGGAGTGATGGTGGTGAGAGTCCCAGTACTGGTAGTGCTGGAGGCGCGAAGGAGCACACAGACAATAGGTTGCAGTCCAGGGTCTTTACTGAAACAGGTAAACTGACTCATAAACAGTCCCAGCTAGGAGGGGACCTGGATGTCTGAGAGCAACGGGGAAATTGGCCCTGGTCAGGGTGAGGGTGTAGGCCTACCGTGCTTTCTGCGCTCCTTCTGGCTATCTCCTCGTTATAGGGTAACAGCCCACGTTTCCGAGCTTTCCGTGTATTCTCACCTGTTTGGCCTGCGACGTGGGTTCCTTTCTGCTCCCAGCCTTGTACGGCTTTACTGGTCCCTTCGGTTGTGGCAGGGCCTCCAGGCTTCTTAGGCCAAGGAATATACAGTCCCTTGTGGACTGGTTATCTGCTGGAGGATGTAGAATCCTCCCAGCCTCAGACACCAAAGTCTGGTAAAGTAAGTCTTTTATCTGCCAAGACAGGCTCTCTTCGCCTCTTGTCTCTGGCTTGTGGCTCTCCTCCTGCCACACTTCCTCTTAGGTGCAATACAACTTTCTGTCCCTGCTCTGCTCTGGGACAAGTCTCAGTGCTGAGACAGGCCATCAAGTTCTCTCTAACCCTGCCCCCAGTAACAGCTTTTATAGGGGCAGCCTGCTCCCCCTACTGGCCTGAGACAGGAGGTACTGCATGCTAATGTTCCCCTGACTAAAGAACCCCCCCCTTGCTCTCAGACACAGCTTTAATTACACTTGTGGCATCCAGGCCAGGGTGACACATATCCACCAGACTTCTGCACAACACAACTGATGGTCCCAATCCCATTTATAAGGCAAGAAATCCCTGACAGGGCACACCTGTGAAGTGAAAACCATTTCCGGTGACTACCTCTTGAAGCTCATCAAGAGAATGACAAGAGTGTGCAAAGCAGTCATCAAAGCAAAAGGTGGTTACTTTGAAGGACCTAGAATATAAGACATATTTTCAGTTGTTTCACACTTTTTTGTTAAGTATATAATTCCACATGTGTTAATTCATAGTTTTGGTGTCTTCAGTGTGAATGTACAATTTTCATAGTCATGAAAATACAGAAAGATCTTTAAATGAGAAGGTGTGTCCAAACTTTTGGTCTGTACTGTATATACACAACTTTACATTATAATTAAGACCACATTATACTATATTATGAAACACACATCACAGGAGACACATATACATCACATAGGACACACAGCAACTGCTGAATATGTATCACAGATCCATAAACACATCAGTCAGCCCCAGAAGTTAGTAGTCAGCCCCCAGCCCCATAAGTAAGCCTCCAGCCCCATAAGTAATCCCCCAGCCCCAGAGGTCAGCCCCTAGCCCCATAAGTAAGCCCCCAGCCTCAGAGGTCAGCCCCCAGACCCATAAGTAATCCCCCAGCCCCAGAGGTCAGCCCCTAGCCCCATATGTAAGCCCCCAGCCCCAGAGGTCATCCCCCACCCCCCACCCCTGGGTACCAGAAACATGTTTTTTACTGGCTAAACAACAGCATACATCATCATGCCACTGTACTCACCCAGGTAGGAGCAGAGCTGCATAGATCCGCTTCCTGATTCGGTACGGCACCGGGCTGCGCTGCACCAACAGCTGCAGCCGGTGTTGTAAAGGCGGGAGAGAGGATCGCGCTCTCCTCCCACAGAGAACGCTGATGTGTTCTTATATGTGACGCATGCAGCGGTTCAAATAGTGAACCCTGCGTGCAGGCGCAGAGCGCCCCAATCCCGGCTGTGCCTCCAGATTTAAGGGGCCAGCGGCCAGAAAAGCGGGTCGGTGGCCGGATCAGCAGGCCGGTGGCCGGATCAGCGGGCCCCGTGGCCTACTACAATGCACACATCCGTGG
The DNA here is from genome assembly GCF_046119375.1 of Phyllobates terribilis. Lineage (NCBI taxonomy): Eukaryota > Metazoa > Chordata > Amphibia > Anura > Dendrobatidae > Phyllobates > Phyllobates terribilis. Next base: position 1,976,758 of record NW_027363106.1, on the reverse strand, counting down.
ACCACTGGGAAAATGCCCGGTGCGCCAGATTAGCAATTCTGGCCTGCTGTAAACTATTAATATGGGCATATAGGTTATGGACTGCAGAGGAGAGTGATGCCTGTATGCCTCATATCTGATGCCTTGTTGCTGATAAATCATCTTTTATCACTTTATGTAAATGACCTCTTCCTGGCTCTGGGGACGACGCTGCCTGGAAGATAACTCTGCCTCCTTATCTCACATGAAGGGGAGTTCCCAGTGTGATGTGTGATGGCCGCTCTCTGCTCTCCTGATCTCACTGCAGAGCTGTGTGCGCTTATAACTGACACGTCTGCAGCTTCCTCTCAGCTTCCATCTCACAGGCAGACAGGGCTGCAATATAGGACAACAAATGTCACTACTTGCACCAGACATGATGGGGAAATTCAAAGAACCATGATTAAACTACAGCAAAACATTTCATATCGATGTAATCATCCAGAATTATGATAGAAATAAATACCTTAAATGAAAACGGCAAAAACAATAATAACAATTATAAGAATCAATCACACTCTAAATGGAGATGCCCCTAAGTGAGGGACAAACCACTTAGTAAGGAGCAAGCATTGTTCAAAACGCTGGTTTCACTGTTATCTTGACGTGTAATCAGGCTGCCAATCATTCCATAAATCAGTAAAACACTCATTCATCGGGGGAAATTATATTTTGTGCAAAACAAAAGATCATCATTCTCAGCTTGGCATCGTCCTGGATAAACAGGTCTCACACTGCCGAGAACTATGATCGATCACTCAGTTTTCATCGTTTGCTTTGGTCTGCCTGCGTAAACTGCCACTGAAACAACCATTGATACTTAGTTTATTGATCAGCGGTCATATAGTGCCACTGGCCAGTTCATGTAAACGGACCTTTAGATTGCAGAAAAGCTACAATTGGCCCTGTGTGGGGCTTCTGTGTGTCAGACCCCAATCACTCTTACATTGATGACCTATTCTAAGGGCTTGAGCAGACAACCGTATTATCAGTCCTAGTGTGATCCAACAAAACATAGGATTGCACTTAGATCATTATTATTGTATAGGGCTGTGCAAATGTCAGATTTTTTTCTCAGACAGAGCTGGTCCGAGGAAAACAATTGCAGCATGTCCTAGTTTGATCCAAAATTCGGAGCGCACTTGGCAATGCAAGTCTATGAGTCGAAGGAAAATATTGGACTGCACTCAGATTACATTTGAGTGCAGTCCGATTTTCATGGACTGACATAATGGAGAAGATGGAGAAATTTTGTTCTCCATCTTCTCATCCAACAGAATCGGAACACACTATGATCATGCTCTGATAAAACTCTAATTAGAGTTTTATCAGAGTGTGATTTGTCTAATCGACCCAATTCCCTTGGATGAGACATATATGCTTGTTTGACCCTAGCCTTAGGAAAGGTTATCTGTTTTACTACAGTGTAATACATTTAGGGATATAATGGTTATGTTATATAAATTGTTTCATTATTATTATTATTATTTCATAAGTCATCTGTTGATGGAGGAAATAATCATCCTTTGTTCGCATCACTTGTCTGTGCCTTTACTACTCTATACTTTCTATACTGTACCCACAGTTCAGATTGCCATTGCATTATGATAGACACATTCATAAATTCCAATACATCACATAATATAAACAAATTTGGTTCTTCTCACAACTATACCTAAGTGTGCAATACATGTCTGCATTTCTGCTCATTTTGCAATGATTTTGCAATATTCCCCATCCTGGCCGCTTTCTTTAATATTGTCCCCCATCTTGACCACCATCCTGTAATAATGTCCCTCTGTGGCGCCCTGCTGTGCACTGGTGCCACAGAACCCAGAAGGGTGCATGGATGGACTTCTCCACAAGAGGCCCTCACACATTCACACACCTCCACCCTACCACCTCAGACCACCAGAGGGAGTCCTTCAGGGATATATAAAGGGAGGGTGGAGCCAGGCAGCTCAGTCTAGTTAGTGAGTCTCTCAGACACAGAGAGGGACAGAGCTCAGAGTTGAGCAGAGAGCGTGCTGACGCTCAGAGAGCAGCGAAGAGGCAGCAAGCTGGCTGCTGTGCTTAGCGAGCCAAGGCCTACAGCACGTGTGAAGGCCTAGTGAGGGCCCTGAGTGTGGCCGAAGGATAGAGGAGAAGGAAGAAGTAGCCAAGGGGGCAGAGGAGCTTACCAGGCTCACCCCGAGATATATACCGGACACCGGGTCCGCGCCTACAGGGACCCTCAATACCCAGTAGGAACCACCGGAACCCCTGGAGGACTACAGGTCCCAGGTTCACCAAATACTGATTGCAGTACCAGGGCTAGGAGTCACGGAGGCCCCAGCATCCAGGGAGAGTGATCTGCAAGAGTAGGCCCTACCACCAGGTCAGCAGGTGCAAAAGAGAGACAGCAACCAAGCTAGGCCTAGCTCCAGGCAGGTCAGAAGCTTAGCGAGTAAAGCCACGGATCAGGAGGCCCTATACCCGCTCACTAGGGAGAGTCCAAAAGTGCGCCCTTGTCCGGAGTACCCTGGACCGTGCCTGCAACATCACCAGTAAAGGTACAGAAGCTTACCCCCGTGTGAGTGTCCTTCTTTCCTCCGGGACCATCCTGCCGTCTCTCCCTGCACCACCATCCATTACACCTCACGCTGCCCTGGAGCTAGCTCTACCTGTGGAGAGCCACACCATCCCTGCTGCCGTAACACCAGCTCCAGAGGACGGCTCCAGAACTTTCCAAATCCCCTATACATATTCCTCCTTTTACTGACCACCCTGGGTCACGGACCGGGCCAGCCACCGTGATATCCCCCATACCGGCATCCATAGGCCCAGCACCTGGTACCCCACGGCCCAGGGGGCGCGTCACCTCCACCTACACCTCTTCCTGGTATAATTTCCTCCATCCTTTGCCTCTTCCTATTACAACCCCTGGAAAAAATTATGGAATCACCGGGCTCGGAGGATGTTCATTCAGTTGTTTAATGTTGTTGAAAAAAAGCAGATCACAGACATGGCACAAAACTAAAGTCATTTCAAATGGCAACTTTAGGGCTTTAAGAAACACTAAAAGAAATCAAGATTAAAAATGTGGTACTCAGTAAGGGTAATTTTTTTCAGACCAAGCATAATTTTTGCCAGGGGTTGTATAATGTCCCCTGTCCTGTACTCTTTCTGGTAAAATGTCCTCCATCCTGAGCCCTTTCCAGTAATAATGTCCCCCATCCTGAGCCTCTTCCTGGTTTAATGTCCCCTGTCCTTGACCCCTTATTGTAATAATGTTCCACATTCTGGTACCTTCGTGTAACAATGTCACCCATCCTGGTATAATGTCCCCCATCATGGGGGCTTCCTGGTGTAATGTCTCCTGTACTGGGCCCCTTACTGTAATATTGTACACCATCCTGACACCATCATGGACCCTTTCCTGTTATAATGTCCTCCATTGTATAACCATGTCCCAGAATTCCCAGCCCCTTCCTAGTATAATTTCTCCCATCCTGGACCCCTTCCTGGTATACTGTGCCCCTTCCTGGTATAATGACCTCCATCTTGGTATAATAATCCCGATCCTTAACCCCTTCCTGGTGTAATGTCCCCCATCCTGGGCTCCTTGCTGGTATAATAACCCCCATCCTAGGCCCCTTCCTTGTATAATGTCCCCCATCCTGGGGTCCACTGTTTAATTTTTTTTTACATAGCGTAAACTGACCAGCCGTGTGTGTTTGAAATCCTCAACATGTCAATTTTCTTGTGGACATTCAGAGTTTAAAGTCAGAATTGCATTGCATTGCATAAAATTCTGAAAATCCACAGGTAAAAATTAGAGATGAGTGAGCACTAAAATGCTCAGATGCTCGTTACTCGACCTAAACAATTTCTAATGCTTGGATGCTCATTTCAAGTAACGAGTATAATGAGCGTCAATGAGAAATCAAAGCATTTTTCCAGAAGACCCTACAAGGAGGTCTGGGGGGCACTGAAAATGATGAAATGGATGGTAAAAGTGCTGAATGGAAGGAGAACAGCATGGAGAAGACCCCTGGAAGCATCTCTGACTCCCAGATCGCTACTGAGAACAAATTTCCATGTCTCAATGTTATAAAATTCTGTGAGGCATCCATGGGTTCAAAATCTCACTACACCCCTAGATGAATTCCTTAGGTAGTGGAGTTTCCAATATGGGGTGACCTGGGGGTGGGGGTTCTGCTGTTTTGGCACCTCAGGGGCTAAACTAATGGAGCCCATAATCTATTCAAAAGGAATCTGCGTTCTAAAAGCCAAGTAGCGCTCCTTCCCATCTGATCCCTGCCGGGTGCTCAAACAGTAGTGTATATCCACATATAGAATGCTGCCACATGCGGGAGAAATTGCAGAACAAATTGTTGGGTCCAAATTTGGTGCTAAAACAGTGTTTCTGTAAAAAAAAAAAAAAATTGTTCTCACATCTAAATGTGTTATTCCTTGAGGGGGCTAGTTTCCAAAATGCTGTCACTTGTGGGGGTTTCTGCTGTTTTTCATGTCAGGGGCTCTCCAAATGTGACATGGCATCCACTCTTGATTCAGTCTTTTTTGCGTTCAAAAAGTCAAAACGGTGCTCCTTCCCTTCCAAGCCTTGTTGTGTGCCCAAACAATAGTTTTCCCCCACATATGGGGAATCAACATGCTCAGTAGAAATTGCACAACAAATTTTGTGGTCCATTTTATCCTGTTACCCTTGTGAAAATAAAAAATTTGGGGCTATAGTAAAATTTTTATGAAAAAATTTTCATTTTTGCTTCCACATTGCTTTAGTTCCTGTGAAGCACCTGAAGGGTTAATAAACTTCTTGAATGCGGTTTTGAGGACTTGGAGGGGTGCAGGTTTTAGAATGGTGTCACTTTTGGGTATTTTCTGTCATATCGGCCTCCCAAAGTCACTTCAAATGTGATATGGTCCCTATAAAAATAGTTTTGTAAATTTTGTTGGAAAAATTAGAAATCACTGGTCAACATTTAAACCTTCTAACTTCCTAACAAAAAAAAAATATGTTTTAAAAATTGTGCTGTTGTAAAGTAAACATATGGGAAATGTTATTTATTAACTATTTTGTGTGACATAACTCTCTGGTTTAAAGGCATAGGAATTAAAAGTTTGAAAATTGCAAAATTTTCAACATTTTCACCAAATTGTCGTATCAAAATTTTTTACCACTATCATGAAATACAATATGTCACTAAAAACAGTCTCAGAATCAGCGGGATCCATTGAAGCGTTCCAGAGTTATTACCACATGAAGTGACACTGGTCAGAATTCAAAAATTTGGCCTGGTCATTAATGTCCAAATTGTCTCAGTCACTAAGGGGTTAATAGACAATTTACACAGGAATACTGCGCTTCAGATACACTCTGAATGATCTGTATTAGACGATTGTTCATTGGCTGTCATTGTTCTCGGCAGCACAAGTCTTGTGCCAAGAATGATAATGTTGTGTGCGTGCCAAAAGATCATTTCACCTGACGATTGAGCAGTTTGTTTATTCGGAGGATTTTTCGCAGCCGATTTAGGCCGGTTTCACATGTCCGTATATTTCGGTATAAACCGGTACCAGAGATATCCGTGTCTCATGTTTCCCTGTGTGTCACATGTGGCAACCATGTGCCACCCCTGAGCAGCATCAAGATCACACGGAACGGTGCCTGGGAATCACTGTACAGTTAGCACTGTTCCCATGCGCGGGGTGCTGAACACTGCCCTCATCATGGTTCCTACCGGTGCTGCGATCAGCACCAGCAGGAGACAATGATGAGGGTAGTAGTGTCTGCTCCCGCAGTGTCCACCTGTAAAAGTAAGAATAAAATAATAAAATCCTTATACTCACATGTCCTATGTGTCCCTAGCTTTAATTCTCTGACCGCTGATGCTGAGGAGCCAGGGATAATGAGCCGCACCAGCGAGCGGGCTCCGGAGCTGAGCTCAGGAGCGGTGTCCTGTCACTCAGTGAGCCCAGCTCCGGGGCCATGTGTCTATAAATTCTTAGTGGGGTTTTTCCTAAAATTGTCAGCCGTTGGACTCACTGCATACCCTATAACTGTATAGCAGACTCTCTCTTTTCTAATGGGAACATGTCGTACTTGTTACTGTGGCCCTGCTCCATGTGTCTTTAAATTCTTAGTGGGGTTTTTCCTAAAATTGTCAGCTGCTGGACTCACTGCATACCCTATAACTGTATAGCAGACTCTCTCCTTTCTAATGGGAACAAGTCGTACCTTGTTACTGTGGCCCTGCTCTGTGTGTCTTTAAATTCTTAGTGGGTTTTTTCCTAAAATTGTCAGCCATTGGACTCATTGCATACCCTATAACTGTATAGCAGACCCTCTCCTTTCTAATGGGAACATGTCGTACCTTGTTACTGTGGCCCTGCTCTATGTGTCTTTAAATTCTTAATGGGGTTTTTCCCAAATTTTGGCAGCCCTTGCAGTCACAGCATGGGCATTACCACTTATAGGAGACCCGATCCTTTATAATGGGAACATTTTTTTACTGAGACCCTCCTCTATGTCTCTTCAAAGGGGTATTGGGTTGCATCCAAATTTCTGGCAGCCCTTGCAGTCACTGGATAAGCTATAACAGTATAGGAGACCCACTTGTTAATAATGGGAACAACAAAGCATAGCCGGCTGATGGCTCTCTAACAATAGCTAGGGCCGACTGCTGGCCTTTTAAGAATAGTAAGGGCCGTCTGATGTCCCTATAAAAATAGGCTTTATGACTTTCAGAGTCCCTCCATCATAAATAAAACAGGAAGTGTCTGATGATGTGTCACACACCACATTACCAGCTAAGGTTGTAAAATGTTAAAATGACATTTCCCGGTGAATGCATTTGTCTTAAAAAAATACATAAAAAAAAACAAAACAATAGGATCTTTCTTTAGTATAAAAAACAGCGTCACCAATTTAGCAACAATGTAATCACATTGTTCAGCTCATGCACCTCCTCCTCCATCTCCGAAATGACCACATCAGTCACAAGCTGACAGCACTGCAGCACTGTCTTGGCCAAGCAGCAACAGGCTGTGCTGAAGATAACATGCTTAATACTTAATTGACAAACCGCCCAGCGCTGCAGAGTTGTTGAAAGCTGTAACACAGCAGTCTGATCTGTGGCTCTCACCGCTGAACATACAGCCAGGCATGGTCGTGTGTGTCAATGTCCGGAACCTGGTGACGGAGAAATGACACCCAGAATAGATATGGTTTCCCTCTATGCCAGACCTTTCGCCGAGCTAAATACAACTCTCAGCAAAAAAAGCTGTGGAGTGGCTCCATACCGTCCCTGGCCACATTCACCTGTCCACGTGTTTGTGGTTAGGCGGTCCTTCCCAGTAAGTGCACTGGGGAGGGCACTGGTAATGTTGTGGGACCCATGCTTGTGGAAGGCGGAGACGACACCGGGAGAAACAGTGGCGGCTGGGGACCGAGTATGGACACCCGGCCGCCGCAGGCATGAGGTTATGAAAAGCTTCCGCCTCCACGAGCCTAAAAGGCCACATTTCAAGTGCAAGCAGCTGTCAAAAATTTGGCAGTATAGTATTGCAGCCTGTGGGTGGGTGGCTGCCTGCATACTTGCGCTTGCATTCCAAGGAATGGGGTAGGGAAAACTGAATGCTGCACTGGGACAAGGACGTGGACGGTGATGTCTGCAACGACAGGTGCATGGCGGGAGGCATCTTCGCATGCGCCAAGAATCACTTATGATGGGCACACTTTTAGGCAGTGACCTGGGAGTCAGAAATGGTTCCAGAGGTCTTCCCCATGCTGGTCCCATGTCTTTTCAGCACTGTATGCATGTGTCTGATGATGTGTCACACACCACATGGCCAGATAAGGTTGTAAAATGTTAAAATGACATTTCCCAGTGTATGCATTTGTCTTTGCTGAAAGCAATGCAGAAGTGCAAAATCGCATCAAAAACTACGTGTGAACATAGCCCAATGTGTGGAGGAGTATTTTTGGTTTTGGTTATTTATTTTGCCATATATACAAGTCATTACCCTGGAAAGGATGTTCCTTAATATATTTCCCAGGAAAATCCATTTTGGTTTTGTTTTTGTATGTTTTATTGTGAGTCCGTAAAAGTGGCGTAATACTCTGACAACGTTGTTGACAGCAGTGACTTGGGAGTCAGAAATGCTTCCAGGGGTCTTCCCCATGTCATTTGGGCACTGTTCCCATCGATTTGGGAAATTTTTAGGCCCTCTGCAGACCGCCGGGTGGAGCCGCCTGAAAAATGCTCGAGTTTCCCATAGACTTACATTGGGCTCGTTGCTCGGGTCGAGCACCCGAGTATTACAATGTGCTCGACCCGAGCAACGAGTACCCAAGCATTTTAGTGCTCGCTCATCACTAATAATAATGCCTACACACTGTAGTTCACTCCCAGAAGATTTAGGTCTGAGCCGAAAATACAACAAACAAGCGTTTTTAAATGAAAAAAAATTCTGTTGTTTACCCGAGAAACACTCAGGTAATCCTACCTTAAGTTCTTCATAGCATTCTGCAGGGTATTTACTCATGTACTGCTGAAGATCGGCAACCTCCAGAGTCAATCCTTTCAAGCATTGAGCAAGCTCCTGGATGGTACACATACTGAAGATAACCCAGGAAGAGGAGAGGAGAAAAAAAAAAAAACTTTTTTTTTTTTTAAACAGGGCGGGACATACTGTTATGTACTGCAACTTAGAACTAAGGAATAGGAGGGAAAAGCTGTCCCTTCACTGAGACTCAGCTTAACCCTACGCTGGAGTGGGTGCCCTATTATGAATAGCCGCACCTAAACTCCTGCACTGAACTCAAACGAAGACATGAAGGAAGGGGAAAAGGGGTCCCTAAAAGATCTAAGGACTGGGAGCAAAACTGGAGACCTCCTAACAGAAAAGTTAGTTGCAGAAACGAAGATAAAAGGGAACAAAACTGGTGGAACAAGAAGTCCCAAGCAATCAATTGTCCAAAGCACAAAGAACTTAACAAGGCTACTTAGCCAGAGCACAAGCGTAACAACACTGATGTGCAGCATGGAATGGGAGACAGGTGCTAAGTAATAAAGAGTGAAGAGATCACGTGACCAAGACACCCAGCACCAGAAGAAAAGACTAGAAGCCAGCAAACCACAACAAGATGGCCGATAGTAAAACAACATAGATTCTAACAGCCAGACTGCCAACAGCCAAGACTTCCCTTTCCTGACAAAGAGGACGACTGTCCATGCTTTCCTCCTCCTCATCCTCCACCTTTCCACCTCTTCATTCTCCCTCTCCTCACGCCATCCACGCTGACCAGGCGGTATGAATGTTGTGTGGGTAGTAACATCTGTAGCGCATGAAACCAGCTCCTGTTCCTCCTCCTGTTCCTCCTTCTCCTCATTATCACCCAACCTGCATTGAGATGAGATGAGGCTAGGCTGTGTAGCATCAACCTGTATAGTTCCTTGCTCCATATCATGCTCCGCCTGCAATGCCTCCTCTTTAATTGTGAGCAACAAGCGTTTCATTAGACAGAGAAGAAGGATGGTGACGTCATCGCCGCTCACCATCTTGATGGAGTCCTCAAAGTTTTGGAGGATGGCACAGATGTCAGACATTTATGCCCACTCATCAGCTCTTATGTGTGGAGGCTGACTTGAATACCGACAGGCGTATTGAAGCTGGTACTCAACGACTGCCCTCTGCTGCTCACAAATCCTCCCCAACATATGCAAGGTTAAGTTCTACTGTATGGTGACATCACACACCAGTTGATGAGCTGGAAGCTGCAAGCGCTGCTGAAGCACAGCGAGGGTGGTGGAAGCTGTAGCTGACTTTCCGAAATGGGCAGACTGACGGCGTACTTTGACAACCAGCTCCGGCAGATTCGGGTAAGTTTTGAAAAACCGCTGAATCACTAGGTTGAGCACATGGACCAGGCATGGTACTTGTGCGAGGTTGCCAAGCTTCAGAGCCACCACCAGGTTCTGGCCATTGTCACACACCACCATGCCTGGCTGTAGGTGCAGCGGTGACAGACAGAGTTCTGCCTGCTCTGTTAAAGCTGTCAACAACACCATAGAGGTGTGCGGTTTGTCCCATAAGCATATCAGCTTCAGCACAGCCTGTTGCCACTTGGCCGAGGCAGTACTGCAGTGCTTCCAGCTTCCTACTGATGTGGTAATTTCGGAGATGGAGGCTGAAGAGGAGGAGGAGGTGCAGGAGCTTTATAATGTAGGGGCAACCCTGATTGACCCAGGGCCCACAATCCTTAGCATCAGGAGGATGTGTTCCGTCCGACTGGGTCCCGGCTTCCCCTATTAACCCAGTGTGCCATCAGCGAGATGTATCGTCCCTGGCCACAAGCACTTGTCCATGTGTCCGTGGTTAGGTGGACCTTCCCTATAACTGCATTGTTGAGGGCACGGCTAATGATCTGGGACACGTGCTTGTGTAAGGCAGGGACACCACACAGGGAGAAATAGTGGCAGCTGGAAACCGAGTACTGAGGGATGGCCGCCACCATGAGGTTGAAGAAAGATTGTGTCTCCACGAGCCTAAAAGACAATATTTAAAGTGCAAGCATTTTAGAAATGTGGCAGTTTAGTGCTATGGCCTGTGGGTGGTTGGCTGCATATTTGCGCTTGCGTTCAAAGGACTGGGGCAGGGACAAATGAATGCAGCCCTGGGACAAGGATGTGCACGTGGTTGCTGATGGTGGTGGTTGTGAGTGTCAAACTACAGGTGCAGGGCGGGAGGCATCTTCGCCTGCACCATGGACAGAGGATTGGCGTGCACGCACAACAGCGGTACAGGCAGTATTGTCACCCTTAGACACTGTTTCTGGACTCTGGCATTACTAGTCGGGTGCTTTTCTGTCATGTGCCTGAGCTTGCTGGTGGTGGTCAGGCTGGTAGTTTTGCTGCCCCTGATGATGCTGGCATGGCAGATTTTGCAAATAGCCTTTTTTTGGGTTAACTGGACAGTTTTTAAAAAAGAGCCAGACTCTGGAAGACCTAACAGTTGGACTGGCAACTTTCCTCATGTTAATGTCCCACCTCGTCTTCCCCGTATGCACCCTGGGCCTCCTTCTGACTCGCTGGCAATTGTGTCTCATCATCATCATCCACCTCTTGCGACAGTAATTGCACTTTTCGACCGTCGCCTTTATGTAACCATGGCTGCTCAAATATTTGGGCATAGCTACATGTGATCTCTTCTTGCCCCACTTGAAACGGGCCAGGAGAGAGGCCCAAATCTATAAATGGGAAAGTAAACAGCTCTTCTGAGCGTTCAAGTGTGGGATCAGGTGTCTCTGGGCACTCGGCATAGTGGGAGTAAGGAGGATCAGGGTGAGGAATATGTGGTCCATACTCATGGCTACTGAGACTGGACAGTGTGAAAGACGGTGGTGGTGGTGGCAAAGTGACTGGAAGCATTATATGCTATCCAACCAACAACCTTTTCACACTGCTCTGGCTTTAAGAGTGGGGTTCCGCTGCCCCCTACAAAGTGGGACAGGAAGATAGGGTGACCATGATGTGGGTGCTTGTTGTGCTCACTCAGCAGACATAATTTCAGCTTGCCCACGGCATAGGCCTTTGCGTGCACCATCACCATTACGTCCACTTCACTGTCCCTTGCCAAGCGTTTTGCCCATTTTAAATGGAGTGTAATTTTTGGCCCGCTCCAAAAAATGTCACGATTATAACTGCAGTAATATCGGATCACGTCTGATGACCAGGGTTTTAGGCAATGGCCTTACAGATGTGGTATTGGTCAGCGATCAAGTGTGAATAGGATGAACAACACACAACTGGCAGACTTTAAATGGAGGGTAATATGTAGCTTGCTCCAAAAAATGTCACGATTATCTCCTCAGTAATATCGGATAACGTCTGATGACTACGGTTTTAGGCAGTGGCCTTATAAATGTGGTATTGGTCAGCGACCAAGTGTGAATAGGATGAACAACACACAACTGGCAGACTTTAAATGGAGGGTAATATTTGGCACGCTCCAAAAAATGTCATGATTACCGCAGTAATATCAGATAACGTCTGATGACCACGGTTTTAGGCCTTATAGATGTGGTATTGGTCATAAACCAAGTGTGAATAGCATGAATAACACACAGCTGGCAGACTTTAAATAGAGGGTAAAATTTGGCATGCTCCAAAAAATGTCATGATTATTACAGCAGTAATATCGGATAATGTCTGATGACCATGGTTTTAGGCAGTGGCCTTATAGATGTGGCACTGGTCAGCGACCAAGTGTGAATATGTTGAACAACACATAACTTGCAGACTTTAAATGGAGGGTAATATTTGGCATGCTCCAAAACATGTCACGATTATTACAGAAGTAATATCATATCACGTCTGACCACGGTTTTAAGCAGTGGCGTTATAGATATAAATAATCAGGATTAAGAGCAAAAAAAAATTTGGATGTGAATGTATTTTAATGCACATCTGAAACACACTTCTTTTTTGTGTAGCATCATGGGAAAGTGTAAAGAAATCAGCCAAGATATCAGGAAGAGAAATGTGGACTTTCACAAGTCTGGCTCATCCTTGGGTACAATTTCAAGATACCTGAAGGTGCCTCGCTCATCTGTACAAACAATTATACATAAGTACAAACAAGATGGGAATGTCCAGCATTCATACTGCTCAGGAAGGTAATGGGTTCTATGTCCCAGACATGAACGTGCTTTGGTCCAACATGTGCATATAAATCCAAGGACAAAAGCAAAAGACCTTGTGAAGATGATGGCAGAAGCTGATAAGATTGTGTCAATATCCACAGTGAAACGAGTACTGTATCAACATAGGCTGAAAGTCCATGCTGCCAGGAAGAAGTCATTACTCCAAAAGAAACATAAAGAAACCAGATTAATGTTTGTAAATGTACACAGGAACAAAGACCTTAATTTTTGGAAACTTGTCCTGTGGTCTGAAGAAACTAAAATTGAACTTTTTGGGCATAATGACCATCGTTAAGTTTGGAGGAAAAAGGGAGAAGATTGGAAGCCTAAGAATACCATCCCAACTGTGAAATACGGGGGTGGCATCATCATGTTGTGGGGTTGCTTTGACAACCAGCTCCGGCAGATCCGGGTAAGTTTTGAAAAACCGCTGAATCACTAGGTTGAGCACATGGAACAGGCATGGTACTTGTGCGAGGTTGCCAAGCTTCAGAGCCACCACCAGGTTCTGGCCATTGTCACACACCACCATGCCTGGCTGTAGGTGCAGCGGTGACAGCCAGAGTTCTGCCTGCTCTGTTAAAGCTGTCAACAACACCATAGAGGTGTGCGGTTTGTCCCATAAGCATATCAGCTTCAGCACAGCCTGTTGCCACTTGGCCGATGCAGTGCTGCAGTGCTTCCAGCTTCCTACTGATGTGGTAATTTCGGAGATGGAGGCTGAAGAGGAGGAGGAGGTGCAGGAGCTTTATAATGTAGGGGCAACCCTGATTGACCCAGGGCCCACAATCCTTGGCGTCAGGAGGATGTGTTCCGTCCGACTGGGTCCCGGCTTCCCCTATTAACCCAGTGTGCCATCAGCGAGATGTATCGTCCCTGGCCACAAGCACTTGTCCATGTGTCCGTGGTTAGTTGGACCTTCCCTGTAACTGCATTGTTGAGGGCACGGCTAATGATCTGGGACACGTGCTTGTGTAAGGCAGGGACACCACACAGGGAGAAATAGTGGCAGCTGGAAACCAAGTACTGAGGGATGGCCGCCACCATGAGGTTGAAGAAAGATTGCGTCTCCACGAGCCTAAAAGACAATATTTAAAGTGCAAGCATTTTAGAAATGTGGCAGTTTAGTGCTATGGCCTGTGGGTGGTTGGCTGCATATTTGCGCTTGCGTTCAAAGGACTGGGGCAGGGACAAATGAATGCAGCCCTGGGACAAGGATGTGCACGTGGTTGCTGATGGTGGTGGTTGTGAGTGTCAAACTACAGGTGCAGGGCGGGAGGCATCTTCGCCTGCACCATGGACAGAGGATTGGCGTGCACGCACAACAGCGGTACAGGCAGTATTGTCACCCTTAGACACTGTTTCTGGACTCTGGCATTACTAGTCGGGTGCTTTGCTGTCATGTGCCTGAGCTTGCTGGTGGTGGTCAGGCTGGTAGTTTTGCTGCCCCTGATGATGCTGGCATGGCAGATTTTGCAAATAGCCTTTTTTTGGGTTAACTGGACAGTTTTTAAAAAAGAGCCAGACTCTGGAAGACCTAACAGTTGGACTGGCAACTTTCCTCATGTTAATGTCCCACCTCGTCTTCCCCGTATGCACCCTGGGCCTCCTTCTGACTCGCTGGCAATTGTGTCTCATCATCATCATCCACCTCTTGCGACAGTAATTGCACTTTTCGACCGTCGCCTTTATGTAACCATGGCTGCTCAAATATTTGGGCATAGCTACATGTGATCTCTTCTTGCCCCACTTGAAACAGGCCAGGAGAGAGGCCCAAATCTATAAATGGGAAAGTAAACAGCTCTTCTGAGCGTTCAAGTGTGGGATCAGTTGTCTCTGGGCACTCGGCATAGTGGGAGTAAGGAGGATCAGGGTGAGGAATATGTAGTCCATACTCATGGCTATTGAGACTGGACAGTGTGAAAGACGGTGGTGGTGGTGGCAAAGTGACTGGAAGCATTATATGCTATCCAACCAACAACCTTTTCACACTGCTCTGGCTTTAAGAGTGGGGTTCCGCTGCCCCCTACAAAGTGGGACAGGAAGATAGGGTGACCATGATGTGGGTGCTTTTTGTGCTCACTCAGCAGACATAATTTCAGCTTGCCCACGGCATAGGCCTTTGCGTGCACCATCACCATTACGTCCACTTCACTGTCCCTTGCCAAGCGTTTTGCCCATTTTAAATGGAGTGTAATTTTTGGCCCGCTCCAAAAAATGTCACGATTATAACTGCAGTAATATCGGATCACGTCTGATGACCAGGATTTTAGGCAATGGCCTTATAGATGTGGTATTGGTCAGCGATCAAGTGTGAATAGGATGAACAACACACAACTGGCAGACTTTAAATGGAGGGTAATATGTAGCTTGCTCCAAAAAATGTCACGATTATCTCCTCAGTAATATCGGATAACGTCTGATGACTACGGTTTTAGGCAGTGGCCTTATAAATGTGGTATTGGTCAGCGACCAAGTGTGAATAGGATGAACAACACACAACTGGCAGACTTTAAATGGAGGGTAATATTTGGCACGCTCCAAAAAATGTCATGATTACTGCAGTAATATCAGATGACGTCTGATGACCACGGTTTTAGGCAGTGGCCTTATAGATGTGGTATTGGTCAGCGATCAAGTGTGAATAGGATGAACAACACACAACTGGCAGACTTTAAATGGAGGGTAATATTTGGCACGCTCCAAAAAATGTCATGATTACTGCAGTAATATCAGATGACGTCTGATGACCACGGTTTTAGGCAGTGGCCTTATAGATGTGGTATTGGTCATAGACCAAGTGTGAATAGCATGAATAACACACAGCTGGCAGACTTTAAATGGAGGGTAAAATTTGGCATGCTCCAAAAAATGTCATGATTATTACAGCAGTAATATCGGATAATGTCTGATGACCATGGTTTTAGGCAGTGGCCTTATAGATATGGCATTGGTCAGCGACCAAGTGTGAATATGTTGAACAACACATATCTTGCAGACTTTAAATGGAGGGTAAAATTTGGCATGCTCCAAAAAATGTCACGATTATTACAGAAGTAATATCATATCATGTCTGACCACGGTTTTAAGCAGTGGCGTTATAGATATAAATAATCAGGATTAAGAGCAAAAACAATTTGGATGTGAATGTATTTTAATGCACACCTGAAACACACTTCTTTTTTGTGTAGCATCATGGGAAAGTGTAAAGAAATCAGCCAAGATATCAGGAAGAGAAATGTGGACTTTCACAAGTCTGGCTCATCCTTGGGTACAATTTCAAGATACCTGAAGGTGCCTCGCTCATCTGTACAAACAATTATACATAAGTACAAACAAGATGGGAATGTCCAGCATTCATACTGCTCAGGAAGGTAATGGGTTCTGTGTCCCAGACATGAACGTGCTTTGGTCCAACATGTAAATATAAATCCAAGGACAAAAGCAAAAGACCTTGTGAAGATGATGGCAGAAGCTGATAAGATTGTGTCAATATCCACAGTGAAACGAGTACTGTATCAACATAGGCTGAAAGTCCATGCTGCCAGGAAGAAGTCATTACTCCAAAAGAAACATAAAGAAACCAGATTAATATTTGTAAATGTACACAGGAACAAAGACCTTAATTTTTGGAAACTTGTCCTGTGGTCTGAAGAAACTAAAATTGAACTTTTTGGGCATAATGGCCATCGTTAAGTTTGGAGGAAAAAGGGAGAAACTTGGAAGCCTAAGAATACCATCCCAACTGTGAAATACGGGGGTGGCATCATCATGTTGTGGGGTTGTTTTGCTGCAGGAGGGTCTGGTGCCCTTCACAAAATAGATGGCATCATGAGAAAAGAAGATCATGTGACAATACTGAAGCAACATCTCAAGACATCAGCTAGGAAGTTAAAGCTTGGTAAGAAATGGGTCTTCCAAATGGACAATGACCTGAAACTGTAATGCACACGCCCGGGCTGAGCGGCGTGTGCGTGCGATTCCACTGGACCATGCCGGAGAGTGAATGCCTGGAGGGGCGTAACTAGGTATTCACCCGATCCGACCAGGGTCGCACGACGGCATACGATGCCAGTGCACCAAGGAGGAACCGAGCAGAGGGACCAGGTGCTACTCCAGGACAGACCGCGGACACAGCTGTTGACCCACACAGGGGAATACAGGAACAGACAGGTTAGGCTGGCACACAGACTGGTGGGTATAGGCAGGCACGACTGGTATGCAGGCAGGCGGGTATGCAGGCAGGGTGGTACAGGCAAGCACGGCTAGAGTGCAGACAGGGAGGCGCTAGCAGGTAGGAACACAGGCGGGATAGGACCCAGTACACAGTGGGACTCAGGAACAGAACCACAGATGTGGCGGACAAACACAGCAGAGTGAGGCCGCCCAGAGAGGCGAGCGAGAGCAGGGCAGGACGAGACCGCCTAAAGCGGCGAGCGAGAGCAGAGCAGGACGAGGCCGCCCGGAGCGGCGAGCAAGAGCAGAGCAGGACGAGGCCGCCTGGAGCGGCGAGCAAGAGCAGAGCAGGACAAGGCCGCCCGGAGCAGCGAGCAAGAGCAGAGCAGGACAAGGCCGCCCGGAGCAAGAGCAGAGCAGGACGAGGCCGCCCGGAGCGGTGAGCAAGAGCAGAGCAGGACGAGGCCGCCTGGAGCGGCGAGCAAGAACAGAGCAAGACAAGGCCGCCCGGAGCGGCGAGCAAGAGCAGAGCAAGACAAGGCCGCTCGGAGCAAGAGCAGAGCAGGACAAGGCCGCCTGGAGCGGCGAGCAAGAGCAGAGCAGGCTAGAACCGCCAGGAGCGGCGAGCAAGAGCAGAGCAGGTTAGAACCGCCGGAGCGGTGAGCAAGAGCAGAGCAGGCTAGAACCGCCAGAGCGGTGAGCAAAGGCAGAGCAGGCTAGAACCGCCGGAGCGGTGAGCAAAGGCAGAGCAGGCTAGAACCGCCGGAGCGGTGAGCAAAGGCAGAGCAGGCTAGATCCGCCGGAGCGGTGAGCAAAGGCAGAGCAGGCTAGAACCGCCAGAGCGGTGAGCAAAGGCAGAGCAGGCTAGAACCGCCAGAGCGGTGAGCAAAGGCAGAGCAGACTAGAACCGCCGGAGCGGTGAGCAAAGGCAGAGCAGGCTAGAACCGCCGGAGCGGTGAGCAAAGGCAGAGCAGGCTAGATCCGCCGGAGCGGTGAGCAAAGGCAGAGCAGGCTAGAACCGCCAGAGCGGTGAGCAAAGGCAGAGCAGGCTAGAACCGCCAGAGCGGTGAGCAAAGGCAGAGCAGACTAGAACCGCCGGAGCGGTGAGCAAAGGCAGAGCAGGCTAGAACCGCCGGAGCGGTGAGCAAAGGCAGAGCAGGCTAGAACCGCTGGAGCGGTGAGCAAAGGCAGAGCAGGCTAGAACCGCCGGAGCGGTGAGCAAAGGCAGAGCAGGCTAGAACCGCCGGAGCGGTGAGCAAAGGCAGAGCAGGCTAGAACCGCCAGAGCAGTGAGCAAAGGCAGAGCAGGCTAGAACCGCCGGAGCGGTGAGCAAAGGCAGAGCAGGCTAGAACCGCCGGAGCGGTGAGCAAAGGCAGAGCAGGCTAGAACCGCCGGAGCAGTGAGCAAAGGCAGAGCAGGCTAGAACAGGGCTCTGCTTACACGGAACAGACAGGAAGGGAAAGGCAGAACCAGATACCCACAGGGTACTTGCAGTGAAGTAGCGAGTGGACCACAAACTCATAACCGGGAGTACAGTGACAACGAGCAGGAGTTAGGTACGAGTTCAGACTGTGCAGAAAAAGGAAAGGTACGGACGTAGAGAAACACGGGAAAACAGGCTAGAAGAGTATACAGACAAGAACAGACACAGTAGCAAGATACAGGAGCGGGTCTAGGAATGCAGCCCCTAGAAGGTGGGAGGAACAGGCCAGGAGCGTGTTCAGACAGGACAGACAAGATACAGGAGCGGGTCTAGGTATGCGGCCCCTAGAAGGCGAGACGAACAGGCAAGGAGCGTGTTCAGACAGGCCTGGAAATACAGCCTCCAGGATAGGCAGACAAGAGAACACAGAAGGGGACCTGGCACAATCAGAGTGAAAGACCACACTGAATGAAACACAATGCTCAGGCAGGGATTCATTGGAGTAGCTGGGTTAAATAGCAGATGACAGACAGCAATAGGCTGAGAACACACAAGGGGTGTGCCTGCAGCAGGTACAAGAAACAGGAAGTGATCGGGCGCCGCCCTTAAACAGCAGACACAGAGGCAAGCAAACAGCATGGAGGGAAGCCAGGCTAGCAGACTGGACTGGAGATCAAGTGCGCGCTCTTGCACAGTGGGAGATGGACCACTATGCAAGGACGCCGCCAGGTATGTTACAGAAACATACTGCCAAAATGCTAACAAAGTGGCTTAAGGATAACAAAGTCAATGTTTTGAAGTGGCCATTACAGAACCCTCATCTCAATCCTATTGAAAATTTATGGGCAAAGCTGAAAACGCAGGTGTGAGCAAGGCGACCTACAAACCTGGATCAGTTACACCAGTTTTGTCAGGAGGAATGGGCCCGAATTCCGACCAACTATTGTGAGAAGCTTGTGGAAGTCAGATCCAAGTCATTCAGTTTAAGGGCAATGGCACCAAATACTAATGAAATGTATGTAAACTTTTGACTTTGTAGTAAGTAATAAAAATGCCTTAAAACATTCTCTCTCTCTCATTATTCTGGCATTTTGGCAAATATTAAAAATTATGGTAATCCTAATTGACCTAAAATGGGAAAGGTTTATTCTGATTTCAAGTTATATATTGAGAAAAACATGCATATGTGTCTTTTTATATAGTGTATGTAAACTTCTGGTGTCAACTGTATATACAACTCCAATTTATAAGGAGGTTTTTCTCTAAAATTCTGCAGGAATCAGAGTGGAAAAGATTGCATTAATTCTAGGGGAGAAAATCAACTTAAATACAACACATAACATTCATAGTACAGCAGGTCCTATTTCACAACTTCAAACTTTTACAGTCAACTTTTTACAGACTGATGATGTCATAACAGTCATGACAAATCAAAGGCTGTCCTAGAGACTCCGAATGTAAGAGATCCGCAGGCCTCCCGTCTATCTGCCAGGTGCCACTGCCCTGGAACATGAACCGGAGTCTTGCAAATCGATCCACTCATCTCAAATTGGGACTTGGATTTATTTTTGTCATTTTTAGTTGTATCTGAAGCGCCCCCTGGGCTGTGGGGTACTCGGTAGCCGGGTCGGTCGATGCTGGGGATGTCATGGTGGCGGTGACCCGGTCCGCGACCCAGAGCGGTCAATTAAAGGAAAAGTAAAACGGGAATAAAGTTTTTGGAGAATAATATTTTGTGACGCCACCTGTGGTATGCGGCTATATAGGGCTACCGCTGCGGTGCAGATCCACTGGAGCTGATGGTGACGCAGCAAAGTTGGTTCAGTTCTCCACAGGCAGAGCTTAGCTCCAGGGCAGTGTAGATGGTGATTTTATGAGGTAGATGTTGTCGGTGCAGTGTAGTGCAGGGCAGTTGATGGCGCATCAATTATTCAAGGACACAGTGGGTCTTCAGGTTTTACTCACAGTTGTTCAAGACTCCAGGTTACAGTTACCGGTGTGTAACATCGTCCTGTGTCCTCCGGGGTAGGGGTCCAGCAAACCCTCAGGTATCTCAGGAGCACTTACACGGGACCCCGTTCTATGTACCTTTTTCGGTCGTCTCACTGCGCTGGCTCTCACCCTCCTGCCCTGCACCTCACAATCAGTGTCCCAAGCTAGTGGCCTCGGGTCTTGTCGGGCGACGTGCTCTCAGTCCCCTGGACCCTATGCGGCCACCTTTTCGGCGATGTAATTGTGGATTTTGGCTGCAACACCTTGAAAATGCTGCTGCCTCCGGTTGGCTAGCTGAGAGTGGTTGTTCTCAACTAGTTTGGGGCCGGTCCCCTTCTGCAGCCTGATCCCTCCACGTCAGCGTGAATTCGGGGTCACGGGTTGCCTCTGCACTCGCCGTGCCTCTGGGATCCCTTCTGTGTTCCTGGAGCCCTCCTCACTGCTCCTCTCTTCTTTCCTCTCTCTCTCTCTCCTCCTTGCTCTCCTGAGCAGAGCTCCTCCTGAGCTCTCACAGACTCCTCTCCACTCAACTCTTTCTCCTGACTCCAAGTCTGTGCTCTACTGAACTTCTTCCTCCATCCACACAAACTACATGGTTCCCCCTCTCTTGGTTCCCCCCCTTCCAGCCAGGGACAGGGCTCCGCAGTGAACAAGTGCATATTGCACCGCCTGCTGGTCTGGCGTGGTGTAGTGTTGGATGTAGATGTGTGGGTCCTGGGTAGTACTCCATCCTTACCTAAGAGTGGGGTACCACACCTCTGGGTGAGATGCAGTACCTCTGTGGCAACTGGACCTGCAGGGACGCCACATTAGTCAGAACTCTTTCATTTTTACATAAGCATCACTATATGACATCTGGCTTTTTTGGTGTCTTTAAGGCCGAGTTCACACAGAGAGTAAATACTCATTATTGCATTTTCGCTGCCTTTTTTATGAATTTTCTCCCCTATTTGATGTGTTTTTGGTGCAGATGTTGAAGCTGTATTTTAAATGTGTTTTTATAATACAGGAAAGCTTTGATTCTGCACGTATTTGGCTGAGTGCAGGCGCCGGGCAGCATAATAACGCTGTTATCCTGCAGATTAACCCCATATGTGCAGGCTAATAGCGTTATTTCTGGTGACAGTTTCCCTTTAAGCTGTGTATCTAATCCTATCATGTGCAGTTCAATCAAATAATACAGTCTGCTGAGCTGTGTATCTCATCCTATCATGTGTAGTCCTATCAAATAATGGAGACTGCGTTCCCCTTCATCTGGTATTAACCAGAATGCCCTGGGCACATTGCCATTAGGCTGGAAAAGCTCCTCGAAAATAATAAAAAAATATGAAAAAGATGACAGCACCGGGGTCTTTGAAAAATTGATACAATGTGGATTTGTTACCACCACAAAGTGCCCATATACAGATATAAATATAGGTCAAGACTACATTGATTATAGTATTTATTAGGAAAAAAGTGAACGAAGAATGAATTAATAAAGATCACAAAAAAATTATCAAACATGATTCATAATAAGGGCTGGTTCGACAGGTAGGCAGGGTAGGCACTAGCCTAGGGCGCTACCCCTTGTCTCCCCGAGGGGGCTCAGTTTAAAAAAAAATAAAAATGACATTGTTTCGGCCTCTTCCTCCAGTCACAGGCATTCAGTGAGTCACTAACACCGCTCACCGCCTGTCGCTCCCTCTCTGCACTGAATTGTATTTGCCTCTTTAAGACAATCTGAGCGCTGCCCAGGACAGGAGCAAAAGAGCTGTAATCAGCTCCCTCCCCTGCCGGTAACTCCAACAAGACGCAGGCTACTTCCGGTGTGTTCTCTGTTACAGGATGGCGCCACACAGGAATACGGCACTAGAAACGCCATCAGTTTTGTTACAAGTTGCATCTATCACATGACCTTAACTGAAACCCACGGCCTCCATTATACTAACAGCTATATTAGTTTCCATCACTATCCTTGTGTAGGACATGTAAAATATAGAATGTCAGGGATGAATAACGCTATTTGTCCCTTGTAATGTGTAATTGGTCCACAAACAATGAACGATTCTATATAGAACTTTGACATTGCGCTCCCTTTTAAGCCTCATCCCTAAAGTACGCCACATTTTTTTTACTTGTGCTGGTATTTTTTTGGTGAGAAAAGTAATAATTTGAGTGGAAGTGGTCGTCAGAGATTATTATCAGACTGATCGGAGGGGGGAGGTGCAGTATTAGGGGTCCTGTTACCTCAGTTTCTTGCCTATTCCTTTGGTGGGGGTCACCATAGGCTTCATTTGCCTAAGGCACCAAAATACCTTGTCCTTATCATGATATTAATAAAAATAACAAAAAGCAGGTCTGTATATGAGAAGAATTTAACCAAACGCACAAAAGACACTTAGATGTTTTATATATACATATATATATATTTGTGCAATAAAGTTGTTACAAATTTGCAATGATGATAAAAGAAAGTGTGTAGATACAGTGACTTTCTATAGAAAGGAGCAGATGATTCTGCTCCTCAGGCCTCGGCTTACACTTTTGCCGCTTTTGGACATTCAGGTCTGGATCACACATGAGAGAGGAGAAGAGCAGGAATGTGTGACTTGTGATCTGTATAGTTGGAGTTTTCCTGGATTCCTTCAGCATCGCGATTAGCCATATGGCCTTCTGTCTGACCATGGTCAGGAAGGTGAAGGAGCAGCCGCTTCCTTCTGTCTGACCATGGCCTGGTAGAGGAAGGAGCAGCCGCTTCCTTCTGTCTGTACATGGCCAAGTAGGAGAAGGAACAGCCGCTTCCTTGTGTCTGTACATGGCCAAGTAGGAGAAGGAGCAGCCGCTTCCTTCTTTATGTCCATATCTTGTAGTCGTCTCCTTACCACCACATTGTAGATGAGTCGTCCAGATGGTAACATAGCAAGTATGGCTGAAAGAAGTCCTTCAATTTCAGCCTTTAATTACTTGCTATGTTGATCCAGAGGAAGGCGAAAAATAACCCTGAGGACTCGTTGCTGGATCATCCTCATATCAAGGGAAAAAAATTCCTTCCTGACCCCAAATATGGCGATCGGAATAAATCCCTGGATGTTTGGTGCTCAAATCTACTTGGATGTTATGTGGTGGAAGCTTGGTAGGTTTGTCACAGTCCGGTAAATAAGAAAGTCCAGTGTAATTGTCTCATCCGATTAATGTAAAGCTTCATTCCTGGATGTTGCTGGAATGGGGCTGATTTTTATCAGCCTAATACTCCTGCTGTAAGAAGAGAAATATACACGTCTGAGAATCAGCCCCTCACATACAGTATATACAGTACTAGGGGGATATAGCGATAAGGTGTATAGTGGGTAAGTGTGTTACTGGGTAGTGATAACACTATGGATGTCTGTATGTGTTGTACTTACATAGCAATATGGGAATGGTGGGTCGGCTCTGCCGGACTCCACATCGCTCCAGTCTATAGAATAGAAAAACGGATGCGATCTGATGGATGATGTAATGGCAGATCGGGCAGATGGAGATTTGCAGAGAAGCTAGAAAATGATAGAGACCATTAGTCATTATATTATGTATTATTACTGACAAGTTTTTACACAATGTCTATGGACTATTCCCATCTTATCTTCTATCTCTTTTAGTAATCCCCCCATCATACTTATCCATCTGATCTTACTCACCCCTTTTATGATGTCCATGGTATGACAGCAGATCCCAGGTGGAAAATAAGGGATGTCATCACGCAGAGACTGGTGGTATTCATCCATTGTGCCTTTGCAATAGAATGGCTGGTCACCTACACTCATTATATATAAGATGACGCCGAAGGAAAAGGAGTCTGCCAGATGGTTGTAGCCTTTACTGTCCATTATCTGTGGAAACATGAGATTGGAGAGGAGCTTAATATACCGGGAAGGGGATTTACACACAGAGACTATGAGGACCGGTCTGTGATTAGATATCAGCAGGATACATTGGGATGAGATTATCCCTCAATCCTACTATTGGCATCAATCACACAGAGATGTTCCTTACCTCGGGCGCTATGTAACCCTTAGTGCCAACCTTGTTCTTCACTATGCCATCCTCAAATACATTCATGGCTGCTAAGCCAAAGTCGGAGATTTTGATGTGTCCGGTGTCTTGGAGGAGGATGTTCTCTGGCTTCAGGTCACTGCAGGGAGAAGGAGCAGATACTGATTGTGAGGACAATTCATGGAAAGAACTTTCTACAATAGATATGTAAGGAGACAACAGAGAGTCACAGGTGACAGATTTATGAAGGTGAAATGATTACCGATGTATGACGCCGCGTTCATGCAGGAACTGGAGTCCGCACACCATCTCTGCCGCAAAGAGTCTGTGGAGTAGAAAGGATGGATCAGTGGTTACATGCACAATCATACAGAGAACATGAGGAGATCACACACGTGTCCTTTTCATGTCATTATTTTCTCCTGTTGTCGTTGTCCATTGCTCTAGGACTACAGTGCGAGGGCAACGGATTATTAATATTCAGTATAAGACATTTACCTTGTTGTCCTTGTGTTAAACAGCATTGAATCTGCCATGTGGTCAAACAGGTCTCCTCCGGCCATATAGTCCATGGCTATCACATACTCCAATGGTGATTCCATAAACGCCCGCATAGTCATTAGGTAGGGGCATCCGGCAGCCATTCTCAGGACTTCTAGCTCTGTAGAGAATATGTCCTCTCTACAATAACTTCTGTCCATGATTTTAATGGCCTGAAGTCCTTCATTGACCAGATCTAATGCCAAGATGACCTGGAGAAAAATCACAACAGATCAGACCAAACTCCCATCTATTAGTGTGTAGTAGTTCACTAGTTTATCTCATATATCATTACATATGAGCATCCTGTAATGAATATGTACAACCCTCCTGTGCATCTGGTGCAGGATACATTGATGAACATGGTGGAGGATAAATTCACACTTACATTTCCGAAGCCTCCCTTTCCAAGAACTTTCTGGAAGTCAAGGCTGTCAAAGTCAATAGTATTATTAGTGTTGACCACTTCTCTCAGGGGTGAAATACAGATTCTAGCATCACCGTGGTCTTCTGCTGGCATGTCTGCTATGTCAGGGGGTATCATAAGGCCTCCATCTGCTGAGAAAATACAAGATTTATTAAACCCTTTGCGAACACATAATGGAAATGTTTGTCATGGTGTGCATAAAATGTATGAAGCGGGCTCATTAGCTGAGCATGCACCATATCAGGCAGATGCTGGCTGTATTACATAGCTGCCACTTGCCTATAACTGCAGCGACTGGAGCACACTCCAATTACTGTAGTTTAACCATTTCAATGCTGACAGTGATATTTAAATGAAGCTATTGCCGATTTGAGTGCACCAGCACCTATTAACCCCCCAGGACACTATTGCAGGGGGTCAATTGTTTAAAATGACTACCTGGGCCTACTGCTGAAAGCCCCAGTCTGTCACTTTTGGCCTAGTGTTAAGACCAGCCTGGCTTAATTTCATACGAGAATGTCAATTTATCTATATACAGTTCTACCACAGTATATAGTACAAGCGATCAGAAAATCACAGGTTTAAGTCCCCCAAGGAAACTAAAAAGTGAAGTAAATAAAAAAAAAATAGTTTAAAAAAGAGGGAAAATGTAAAAAATATTTGAATCACCAAATTGACATAATTATAATCATATTTATAAGCACATCTTGTATCACGACATCCGCATAAGTCCGATTTACAAAAATATAAAATTAAATATTGCAAACAGTAAATACTAACATGATAAAACAATTAAACATTAGAATTGCATTTTTGGGGGGCGCTGTATCCACCTAAAAAATTGCAATAAAAAGATATCACAATGTCCTGTCTACCCAGGAAAGGTATCAATAAAAGCTACAGTTCACCACGCAAAAAATCATCAAGCCCTCACACATCTCCATCCAGCGATCACAATCACACAGTTCCAATGTCTCAGAACATGGCCACACAAAGCATTTGTTTAAATAAAATTCTTAAGTATTTTTTAGAAACCCCTATGCAAGTTCAGCAGTATCATAGCTGTAACTGACATGGAGAATCATTTTGTCAGGTCATTTTTACCACTCAATGAACATCTAGAAAAAAACAATGTTGGAATCACTTTTTTTCCACAATTTTACCACAGATTAAATCTTTTTCCCCGTGTTCCAGAACATTGAATGGTAAAATAAATAATGTTCAAAACTACAGCTCGGCCACTAAAAAAACAAGTCCACATACAGCTACATTGCCAGAAAAATTAATAAATAAATAGTTATGGGTTTTCAAAGGAGGAGGAGAAAAAAAAAGGTTGCCTGGTCAATAAGGGGTTAACAAATGTAGCTCCAGAGAAAATATTATAATTTTAAATGGCATTATGTAAATGAGCAGGAAATGTCTAATATTTGGGCTCTCATTTATCAAAACTGTCCAATAGCAAAACTGTCCCTGTTGTCCATAGCAATGAATCACAACATAGATTCCATCTCTTAACATTCTATGGAACAATGAAAGCTGCATTGTGATTGGTTGCTATGGGCAACAAGGACAGTTTTTCTGCACTTTTGATAATTGATGCCAGTACATAATATTAGGAGTATAATCCTCCTCACCCCCAGTCTTATTACACTGAGCAGATCCATCTTACCTGGTCCATCTGTATCCAGTGATGTGTTTGGTGGAGAAACACTCAGCTGTTTGTTCTCTGGGATGGAGATGTTTTCAGCTGATGACCTCGACCTCCGTAATGCACCATTCCCATTTATAATGGGTTTAGCGTAGATGAGACGTCTTCTACATTGGACAACCCAGTCTCTGCTGTTCCTGATCCTCTTCTGGGCTGCCGCTCTTTGTAGTTTCGGTGCCTCCAGACTTTCAGATCTGGAGGATGTGACTTGTCTCGGTGTCTCTTGGAGAACCTCTTCCAGCTCTAACTCTGCGCTGATGTTTCTCCTCTTATTGAGGATGGCTTCTTTGTTCCTCCTCCGTATTTCAGGGACCAGATCTCTGAGTTTTTTCAAGGAGATAAGTATGGCCCTCTGAAGCTCAGCGGAGGTTGCAGAGTGAGACTCCATGAGGGTCTCCATTTTCCTTCTCTCTGTAAGGATCTCATGTCTTTTGGTCTTTCTCATTTTGTCCAGAGTTTGACGTTTGGACGCCATTTCTGAGGCGTCAGTGTCCACGTCCGGTAGTATAAAGCCTTTTCGCCCAATAGCGAACAATGGTACCTGCTCTTCATTTAATCCTCTCCTCTCACTGAGAACCCGATCTCTATGGGCTCTTCTTCTCTCTTTATCCATTTTATAATCAATTTTTGCTTCGTTCGTGACGAAAAACAAAAGGGGCTGCCTCACCCTTGGGAGTCTGTAAGGCAGTGATTTCCCTTAGGCCGGAACACTGGGATATAGAATGCGGTGATGTCATCACATCACTTGTGACATCATTTTCATTCTGATCTCACCTCACAATGAGATAGATGGATAGATAGATAGATAGATAGATAGATAGATAGATAGATAAGAAAAAAGATAAAAAACAGCACAAGCAAAAAGTTTAGGTGAAAAGCCCCCTGTTATATACCAGTCCTCTTATATAATCCAAAAATATGGAGGCAGCACACAGATGAAGTAGAAAAATTTATATTATGTAATAGCCCATGTAGCTTCAGAAAGGTGCACAATACTGGACCGAAACGTCGCCACATGGGCTATTAAATAATAAAAAAAAAAATTTCTTCAACTGTGTGCTGCCTCCATATTTTTGGATTAGATAGATAGATAGATATCAAATTTGGAGGATGCTGAACCAAACTTTTGCTTATAAATAAATAAATATATATATATATGCACTGTGTGCTCAATTTGCATTTTTGATTATTCATTTTAATATTGAACAACTCCAGTGCAGTCGGTCAATTTAAAACGTTAATAAACCTGAACCCTGAATATTTAGGAAAATAAAAGTGAGGTTTTGTCTTTCTTATGAGAATATCTATGTGTGCAGAATTATTATTGTTTTTTTTAAACTCGCTTCTTGAAGAATTCTTTATAATAAATGTTACAAACATACAGCAATAAGATATAAATCCGAATCCTGTTATAAACATCAGTAAATATCCATTTTAAAACAATGTTGCAGGTATTGTATCACACGTTTAACAATAGGTAACTGCAATACAGTAAAATATCTAATATATATAATCGTCTTATCCTGTCTGTCTGTCCAGGAAATCCCGCGTCGCTGATTGGGCCAATCAGCGACGCGGGATTTCAGAAAAAGATGGCGGCCGTTAGCGGCTCATCTGCCGGACGGAAGTCAGCGGCGATGCAGCCGGGAGATGAGCGGCGCTAGCTGCTCATCTCCCCGCTGCTGGCAGCACAAGTACCCCGACGGGCGGCGCCGCTGACCTCCATGCGGCTACTGTCGGGAGATCAGCGGCTTGGGCCGCTGATCTCCCGACGGCAAGTGTGAAGGGAGGGACGGCGACGCTGCCCGGTCCTCAGTAATACAGTTCGCTGATTTAAACACCGCTCTGCTGATTGGTCGCGGCCGCTACCAATCAGCGAGATTGGCGCCAAATTTAAACAACGCTCTGCTGATTGGTCGCGGCCGCCAGCAGCGAACAATCAGGGAGATTGGCGCCAAATTTAAACACCGCTCTGCTGATTGGTCGCAGTCGCCACCAATCAGCATTATTGGCGCCAAATCTAAACCCCGCTCTGCTGATTGGTCGCGACCGCTGGCCGCGACCAGTCAGCGATATTGGCGCCAAATTTAAACACCGTTTTGCTGATTGGTCTCGGTCGCGACTAATCAGCGATTTTAGCGCCAAATTTAAACAAGCTCTCCGGTCCTCACTAACACAGTTCGCTGAATGGTCGCGGCCGCCACCCGCAACCAATCACCGATATTGCCGCCAAATTTAAACACCGTTTTGCTGATTGGTCGCGGTTGCCGGCCGCGACCAATCAGCAATTTTGGCGCCAAATTTAAACAACGCTCTGCTGGATGCACCCGGTCGGCCGCGTACATATTGTAGAATACCCGATGCGTTAGAATCGGGCCACCATCTAGTATTAATATATAGGACATTGAAGTATCGGAATTATGTGAATATTACAGAGATCAAAGTATTTATTATTCAAGACAGGAGGACAGTCTTCTTGATCCATTTTATATCAGGAATCTCATCATCCCATGTATTTAGGAACCTGGAGCACATCGGGCTGCTACATATTTTTTAATTTCTTTGATTATTATTATTTATTCTTTCTGAATAACCTATTATTTTTTATTCCTTATGGTTCATTTTTCATTATTTTTCTTTATTTTTCATCTTTTATCTTTATTTTTCCCCTTTTTTCATCTTTATTTTTTTATTTTATTTTATTTTTTATTAATTTTATTTTTTCCTTTATTTTTTTTCATTTTCATTTTTATTTTATTTTTCTTTCCTCTTATTCAGTCTTTTCCTATGTTTTTTTCCCTTCCTCTACACTTTTTATCTGCTCCTAGCATGGTTTCATTTTCCACCTCTTTCTCTCTTCTGTTTTTTTATGACAATAAAACTACCCCTCCTGCTTTCCCACCCATTCCTCATGTTCTGCTCCATCCGTTAGTGGCCTGACATACAGTACAGACCAAAAGTTTGGACACACCTTCTCATTTAAAGATTTTTCTGTATTTTCATGACTATGAAAATTGTACATTCACACTGAAGGCATCAAAACTATGAATTAACACATGTGGAATTATATACTTAACAAAAAAGTGTGAAACAACTGAAAATATGTCTTATATTCTAGGTTCTTCAAAGTAGCCACCTTTTGCTTTGATGACTGCTTTGCACACTCTTGGCATTCTCTTGATGAGCTTCAAGAGGTAGTCACCGGAAATGGTTTTCACTTCACAGGTGTGCCCTGTCAGGTTTAATAAGTGGGATTTCTTGTCTTTTAAATGGCGTTGGGACCATCAGTTGTGTTGTGCAGAAGTCTGGTGGATACACAGCTGATAGTCCTACTGAATAGACTGTTAGAATTTGTATTATGGCAAGAAAAAAGCAGCTAAGCAAAGAAAAACGAGTGGCCATCATTGCTTTAAGAAATGAAGGTCAGTCAGTGCGAAAAATTGGGAAAACTTTGAAAGTGTCCCCAAGTGCAGTTGCAAAAACCATCAAACGCTACAAAGAAACTGGCTCACATGAGGACCGCCCCAGGAAAGGAAGACCAAGAGTCACCTCTGCTTCTGAGGATAAGTTTATCCGAGTCACCAGCCTCAGAAATCGCAGGTTAACAGCAGCTCAGATTAGAGACCAGGTCAATGCCACACAGAGTTCTAGCAGCAGACACATCTCTTCAACAACTGTTAAGAGGAGACTTTGTGCAGCAGGCCTTCATGGTAAAATAGCTGCTAGGAAACCACTGCTAAGGACAGGCAACAAGCAGAAGAGACTTGTTTGGGCTAAAGAACACAAGGAACGGACATTAGACCAGTGGAAATCTGTGCTTTGGTCTGATGAGTCCAAATTTGAGATCTTTGGTTCCAACCACCGTGTCTTTGTGCGACGCAGAAAAGGTGAACGGATGGACTCTACATGCCTGGTTCCCACCGTGAAGCATGAAGGAGGAGGTGTGATGGTGTGGGGGTGCTTTGCTGGTGACACTGTTGGGGATTTATTCAAAATTGAAGGCATACTGAACCAGCATGGCTACCACAGCATCTTGCAATGGCATGCTATTCTATCCGGTTTGCGCTTAGTTGGACAATCATTTATTTTTCAACAGGACAATGACCCCAAACACACCTCCAGGCTGTGTAAGGGCTATTTGACCAAGAAGGAGAGTGAAGGGGTGCTACGCCAGATGACCTGGCCTCCACAGTCACCAGACCTGAACCCAATCGAGATGGTTTGGGGTGAGCTGGACCGCAGAGTGAAGGCAAAAGGGCCAACAAGTGCTAAGCATCTCTGGGAACTCCTTCAAGATTGTTCTAAGACCATTTCCGGTGACTACCTCTTGAAGCTCATCAAGAGAATGCCAAGAATGTGCAAAGCAGTCATCAAAGCAAAAGGTGGCTACTTTGAAGGACCTAGAATATAAGACATATTTTCAGTTGTTTCACACTTTTTTGTTAAGTATATAATTCCACATGTGTTAATTCATAGTTTTGATGCCTTCAGTGTGAATGTAAAATACAGAAAAATCTTTCAATGAGAAGGTGTGTCCAAACTTTTGGTCTGTACTGTATATGATAAGGTTCCGCTTTGTATCTTATTTTACAGTTTGGGATAAATTAGTTCTAGATCAGGACTCTCCAGTGGACTTTGGACTTGGGGCTTCTTTGTGACCACCATTCAATCCCCCCACCTTCTATGTACCATCTGTTTCATTTTTTATAGTCCCATGTTAAGTATTGCTTATTTCTATTTTGCGTTGTACCCTGCATATTTATTTCCCCATAGAGACATAGTATCTTCTACACTATATATATTTTGGAGTTAGGGACCTGCCTACCTCCAACCCTGGTCTTCATGTATATTGTTTGGTGGCTCTTACAAACTGCAATATATATTTTTCACCATTGCTCATAGACTTGGTGTCTGTATCTGCCAGATCTTGTGGTCCTCACTTAAGCATTACATCATATCTATCTTTATAGTTTCATGTTCTGTATTATATTTCTGATGTTAAGTCTTTTGTTTTTTTATTTGTTGTGTGGCGCCCCTGAGGGTTCAGTCGCCACAGGGGTACTGCACGTCAGATAGAGATGTGGTATCTCCTCTCCCAGGTAAGGATGGAGCATCACTCAGAACCCCACTTCGCACTCAACACTACACCACTCCTGTCCTGTAGGGGGCCTAAATGCACCAGGGTGCTGCCCTGGCCCGGGATAGAGGAGATGGGGGGTAACCAAAGATAGGGGGAACCAAGTAGTGGGTGAGGGTGGAGGAAACACTTACAGGAAGCACTTATAGAACCATATATAATAAATGGCCATCTTTAGTTCAAGGTCTTTTGATTGTGGTCTTCTGTCAGGGTCCAGCAAGAGTCTGCAGCTGGCTGAAGATTCACGGTCCTCGTTCTCTGGCCTTGAGACGAGGAGCGGGTCAGGGTTAACCAGTTTCTCTGCCCGGTCAGGGTCCTGTTCTAAGAAGGCCTTGGAGGGGAGCAGAGGAGATAGGCTCCACAGGCAAAAGGATCCCAGGGGAATACGGACGGAGCGGAGTCGCCACCTGTATTCTTCACTCTGGCTTAGCCAGAGGGATTCCTTCTGCAAGAGGGGTGACCGGCTCCCGATATCTGACTGTGTACTTCACGTCACTGTTGGAAAAGCCCGGCGGCTTAGTGGATCCCAGGGAGGAACACAAGCGGGAGGAGATAAAAAGGAGAGGAACACACCAGCGGGGTCTTGACAGGTGCCCTTGATCTACCTGGGAAGTGCTGAACCCCCTACCCGGTGGCCGCAGTACGCCGTGTGTAGCAGAGAGAAGCTTTGCGGCTGAAAGTACATCTAAAGTGAGTAAAGACCAGGATGACTTCATCCACCGCCTCCGCTTGTTTATTCCTGCGCGGCACTGCACCCACCATACCTCCACACAGATCGTTCATTGATCACTGCCCTGAGGCCTACTCCGCCTGTGGGGAGTAGTACCAAACCGAGCTGCCATAACATCAGCCTCAGAGGACTGTTGCAGCGCTCGTGGCCTTCACCAGAAACCACAGGTGGCGAAGTCAAACAACCACTCATCCAATTGCCCATATTTTTCATGTGACAGCCCTGGGCACGGAACGGGCCAAGGCCACGACTGCATCCCCGCGACATCTGCAAGGCCCGGCTCCGAGTATCCCCCATAGCCCAGGGAGGGCGATTCAGTTACCTCTACAGTATATGTTTGACAAAGGTCTTTGATGATGGAAACGTTACTTGTAATACACACTGTCCATATGGACCACTGCAATAAAAGATTCACGTTTTTCACTCTACTCACCTCAGAGTGACGGATTCTTTCTACTATTTGATTGATACAGATTGGGATCCTATCCGGGGACCTACAATTACCAGGAGTGCTGTATTTTATTGCTACTACTTAATAACATCACTGTTTTATCTGCGGCAGATCTAGCGGTTCTCTGAATGCTGAGCTCTGTATATCACCACCCACACCACTGATTGGCAGCTTCCTGTCTACACTGTGCATAGGCAGAAAGCTGCCAATCAGTGGTGGGGGCTATGTTGGATTACCTGGCAACAGGTTTACTAGTCATCTAATGATAATTTCCTGCTGATACTATTGTAAAAAACTGGCAAGTCCTTCGGTCGACAAAATGGACCAAGGAAATAGAGGTAGAAACCACTGTAGCACATTCTATTATTATTATGATGATGATTCAAACGTGAATAACTGCATTTATAATTCTGCTGGTAAGTTTTGGAAACAATCAGAAAGCTGGATGGATTGATGGCTCCCACTCAGATGAGCTCTTGTAACGCAGAAAGGTATTTTGTTATTCCTATATCAGATGAATGTACAGAGGCTGATGACATCTCATTAATGCAAATGATCAGAGTAAGCTCCGCACAGACACTGAAGTGGCAGGGAATGCTGGGGGATTTCAGCTTTACAGAAAGACTTCAGCTTTATCTACTGTCATGTAAAGCCCTTTCCTCATTAGCCTGAACACATGAGTGAACAGAGTCACAGCCTCCAGTATCCCTGAGTGCAATTTTTCTAGTCTGATTTTCTAGTCTGTTTTGCTTCAATTTCCTATAAAATGAAGGTCCTCTATGATCCTAACCCTATAAAAACAACCCCAATAAGGTCATAGGATTAGACCACATCCATTATGTTGGGATATCCCAGAGTGAATACTCATTGTTGGTCTGATGTATTGACCAAGCTCTCAATATGGCTAATTTATCCTTCACCCCTGGTGAGCGGGTTCTTCAGACCTGGGTGGTGCCAATGTGATTTGGAGATCTACGCAGAGTGATGTGGATCCAAGGAGGCGTTTCAACCTATGGGTTTATCCTCTGCTTAGCCAACGGGTCTCTAAAGGCCACTTCTTACTGGCTGTATGGGGAGCTACAGCGCAACCCTGACAAATTGTTCTCATTTTGCCGCATGCACCTTGTAACCATTGATCGCCTGTTGGAGGAGCTTCATCCTGGCCTTTAGTTCCTAAACACAACAATTAGGCGCTGTATTTCGGCAGAGGAACATCTTTTTATCGCCCTCAGGTAAGTTTAAACTGTGCCATTTGATTTGATTCTAGTGGTGCTTAATTTATAAGGAGGTGCTGCCGCCCTTCCTTTGCGGAGTGCTATGGCTCCTCACAAGCTTGCCTCTGTCTTTTGGTAAAACGTTCCTGTAAGCAAACCAAGAGATTTGTGCACAATCAGCTCTGCTAGGCCACATAAATGGAGCCAGTATGGTGGGCCTTCATCTCATTTTATATATGATGGGTTCTGGCGTCCATGTCACTTGTAGATACATAAATGTGTTTTTTACATTTTAATAGCTTGTGCAAATACAGAATGATTTGACTCACATTATGAGATGTCCTTCCCCTCCTATTAATTATATACTGTGGTTACCAGGCTCCATATAATTGCCATCAGTCCACATAACAATTGTTCCACTAAACCACCCAAAAAGCAATATAATGTTCAAGCACCTTGTGATTTATAGTTGATGCCAGTGTGGCCCTAAACAGTGGTGTGATTGGAGGCAGTTGGGCCCCGGTGCAAGATTTGGATGGCCCACCATCCTGATTTTTAATATAGGTGTATATATATATACAGTATATACTGTACATATATATACAGTATAGTGAAAAGGCAACGTTTCGTTCCAAGTGTGGAACTTTCTCAAGCAGTGCAATGGTATACATTGATATATTAAATAGGTTCAGCAATGATATCAATAAATAAACATTCCAGCACATCATAAAAATTACATATATAAAGAGCTTACATAAGATCCTTCCATTTTTGTCCCAATTCCACAAAATGCTTTCACATAGGTAAATCTAATTTCTTTTTCCTAATTGTATATCGATGGTGGTTTATTCTAGTTTTAAAATCCCAAGTTGTTTTCCCCACATATAACAATTTACATGGGCATTGTAAAACATAGATAACATATTCAGTATCACATGCCATATAGAACTTAGTATTAAATATTGTTTGAGACATGGGATTGTTGGAAATTCTCACCCTTTAACATATACATGTTACACGCACGCCTCTAGGTTCAGGTAGGGGCGAAACAGGTTACATCCTGGGGGAACAGTTACTCAGGGAGACCATAGACCATGTGCTGCAGCTTCTCTCAGGCACACAGGGGTATTGACCCTCAGGCACAAACACGTAGGTTCTTTCACTTGGTGACCAGACACACTTGACAAGAGTCCTTATAAACGGTAGAACAGTAGCTTTTAATAAGAAACCGCACAGCCAGTGCAAGTTAAGTCTTATGAGCAACAGACTCCAGTAACAAACAATACAGTTTCCTTAGCAGCACAGCAGTGCACAGTCTTCCCAGTAGTACAGAACAGCACAGTTCTAATGCAAAGGCACATTAATGAACACAGCATTCTTTACAGCAGAGGGAGATGGAGGAGGGGGGATGGGTTTGCTGAGGGAGATGATCCCTGTGACACCATTTCTTACAGTCCTTATCTGTCTGCCTGACAATACTCTGCACTGTTAGTTCAGGAACTCTTCCTGACCTGTGCTTAGCTTCACTCCTGACTTGAATCCTTTTCACTTGCAGTGGTGCTTCTGTGAGATACAGAACACACACACCACCTTTCTCTTTGGCTCCAGCCAGACAGTACACAACTTCCCCACAATCCCCCTGGGGCTCTGCTAAAACACTCCCCTTCTCCTGTGACTGTGTTAAACCCTCTAGTTGCTGGATGCTTCTGGAGCACAACACTTCCTGTCTCATGTACCTGTGTTACTTCTAATAGTTGCTGAATGCTTTTAAAGCAACAGCCCTACTTCTGCATGCCACACATTTCCCTCCTTTTTGAATGTCGTCCTCGACATTCGTCTTAATTGATCAATCTAACCAATTCTGAGACAGTGGTGAAAGTTGAATAACTTTATATGCAAATTGGCATTGTGAAATTAGTATAACGTTCATAAACATTGATAACAACCTAATCTTATAACCTTTTTCTTGTAGGATGCCTATAAGAAATAAACAATTAACACAATTAAAACACTCAGCATCTCTTCAGCTGGAGCTTTTCGTACGTCTTCAACCAGCTCTCTCTCTCTATGCTTTAACAGTTCTTTGTTTCTACAAAGTCTTTTAAGGAAAATCAAAGCATGAAAACAAGTCTTTCCACCAGGCAACATCTTCAATACTGCCTCACGTTGGTGAATACCACTCAAGTGGGCTTACCTAGTCCACAGGCAGAGATACCTGTTTCCAGTCGACAGTCCTTGGCACTTGACTCGGTTCAGCAAGTGTCTCATACGTCAGCATCATGGGCTTCCTCACTTCTCGCGTCGACATCCTCCTGGTGGGTTGTTCCTCAGAGACCACGGGTTCTTCGGTCACAGAAGTTTCTTCCGCCGCACTCATTTCCCGTGCATCCTCAAATGCTCATGGAGCTGCCTCTGTAAGTTCCTGTACTTCTCCTGAGTCGCTTGTTTCCACACAGTCTGGTAATTTTGCTCCTCCTGAGTCTCTATCGGTCTCTTCAGGAGCCAGTGTTCGATCATCAGATCTGAATTGGACTTCATCTATACTCTTTGGTACGAACTCTGGAGCCTCAGGGTTTAGTTAACTCTCCTGAGGATGGTACAGCCCTCTCCTTGCTGGTCCGAGAGATACAATGGTGTGTTCTTCTCCATCGGAACTTTCAAGGTCACTATTCACCTCCGGAGCTTCAGTCTGTGGTGGTCTTTTAGTCAATCTCGAACGATGTCAGTCTACTTCTGGGAAGTCTTGTTGTGGTGGGAGATAGTCACAGGGTAGTAGTAAATTCCGATGGACTATTCTGGTTTTCTTGTCTCCCATTTCCAATCGGATTTCATACACTGGGCTGTCATCAGCTTTTCTTCTTACTACCACATACACCTCGTCTTCCCAGTACGAACGTTTTCCTGGACCGCCTTTCTCACGTACTTTCTTGACTAGCACCTGGCTTCCTGGTGCCAATTCTGCTCCATAACATTTTCGATCATAGTACTCATTACTCTTGCTCAGTCCTTGCGTAACTACTTTGGGCGCTATATTGTATGCCCCTGCCATCCGTTCCTTCCATTTCCGAACGTACTCCTGATACAATCTGTAAGTCTCTGACACCGGAGTATGGAACATGATGTTGATTGGCAGTCTTGGCGACCGTCCATACAATAGGAAAAAGGGTGAGCAACCCGTTGGACTTTGCACAGTTATAGGCATGTACCACTTTTGACAGAGAACTCTTCCAGTCTTTCTTCTCATCAGCAGTTAAAGTGCGCAACATTGACAATAATGTTTGGTTAAAACATTCCACTTGTCCATTACCTTCTGAGTGATAGGGCGTTTTGTGGGATCTCTGAATTCTACAGTACTTTCCGAGCTTGGCAAAGAGCTGGTTCTCAAATTCTCTTTCTTGGCCGTGGCGTAACCTTGTAGTGAACCCAAACCTCACAGCAAAATCATTGAAGATCTTCTCTGCCGCTGTTCGACCCGATGTATTGGTGGTGGCATATGCTTGAGCAAATCGTGTAAAATGGTCCATCACCACCAAGATGTATTAGTAACCACCCTTGCACGTCTCGAGATGTAGAAAGTCTATTGAGACCATCTCAAATGGATATGTAGTTTGGATGTTTCCCATAGGTGCCCGGGTTGATGTGTTGATGTGTTTCAGACACGCACACTCCCTGGTCACGTACCTCTCAATACCTCTCTGTATGTACGGCCAGAAGAAACGTTCATGGATCAAGTTGGTTGTCCTTTCCACTCCCAGGTGTCCCATGTTTTCATGGAGTGCTTTGAAGACCAACCTATGGAATACTCTGGGTAGTACCAACTGCCGTTTTTGTCCTCCTTTACGATACAGGATACCGTCTTCAGTGAGGTAGAGCTTCGTCCACTCTTTAATTAAAACAGATACTGCTGATGACTCATTGGCTCTCTCTCGTTTACTTGGAAACCGATTTTGGTCCACATAAAGTAGTATTCTACCAATTATCTAATCTTCCCGTTGTGCTGCCGTTTTGGTAATTGTTGAATAGACCGGGGGTGATCTTGTGCTCTCGTTTTTATGGTGTTTTCCACCATCAACGGATACCATAATTGTGTGTCTTCCTCCTGATAAGCTTGTACTGCTTGGGTACTGATCTCAATTGCTTCCAGACTGACTTCCTCCGAGCATTCTTGCATGAACTCCTCAGGCTCTAGTGGCATTCTTGACAATCCGTCAGCATCCACATTGCATTTTCTTGGCCTGTACTTGATGCTGAAATTGAAGTCAGCTAGTTCAGCAACCCATTTCTGACCCGTTGCAATCAGTTTGGCTGTAGTAAGGACATAGGTCAAAGGGTTTTTGTCAGTGCATACCTCAAACTCTTTCCTCTAGTAGAACTAATCTCTAAATCGTTCTCAGATAGCCCATTTCAATGCCAGGAACTCCAATTTTCTGGAATGTAGATGGTATTTCTTCTCGACATCTGTCAACGTTCTAGAACCGTAACTGATCACTCTCATTTTTCCATCTTGATGCTGATACAGGGCAGCTCCCAGTCCAACTTGAGAAGCGTTACAATGAAGAACAAATGGTAAATTGAAATCAGGATATCCCAAGGTTTTACCAGGTAGTCTACTAGTTTTTCCAATACCTCCTGGTGGTCGGCTGTCCAGAGAATGGGCTGATGGGATGAAACAGCGTTCTTTCTTTTAAGCCATGTCCTACCCGCGTTCTTCTTTTTCTCCGTGAGTGTTGTTGTCTCTGTTATCCCCCCCAAGAGGAGGTATAGTACGGCGACAATCCTGGAGAAGTTCCGAACGTAAGTACGATAGTAGGAGAGGAATCCTAATATCTGCATCAACTCCCCGACGGTCGAGGGCTGCCTGTCTTTTAAGGTTAGTACAGGAGCGATTTCTGCTGGGTCCATGGTATATCCTTCTCTGGACACAATTTTCCCTAGAAAGCGGACTTGTCTTTTGAACAGTTCACACTTCTTTGGGGTCAACTTAACTCCATGTTGTTGATATCGTTGAAATACGGTCCTCACGTGTTCAACATGCTCCCGGAAGGTTTTGCTGTGTACCACATTGTCATCCAAGTACGGCTGGCAGATATCGTCCCTCAATCCTTCTAAACATGACTCCATGCTCATCTGAAATTATGCTGGAGCTGAACTGAGTCCAAACGGTATGCAGATCCACTCATATAATCTCCACGGTGTGATGAATGCTGTCAAAGGTCTACTGGACTCTTCGACAAACCTTTGGTGGTATGCCTTACTCTGATCGAGGACAGAGAACCAGGTGCTTCTTGATTGGCTATCCGTCATATCTTGGATCTTTGGTATCGGGTGTCGATCAGGTACTGACTTTCGGTTTAGCTCCCAGTAATCACAACAGAGTCACAACGTACCATCCTTCTTCCTAACACAGAAAATTGGAGAGGAATAAGATGACTTCGACTTTTGGACCCAACCTCTCTTGATGAGATCTTGTGAATATTCTTTCACTTCACAATGTAATGGTTTTAGCACAGACATGTCACTTCTAGTTACTGGGGTCGTGTCTTTCAAATTGATTTTCAAATGCAATGACGGGATACTGCCTATATCAGAGTCATATCAGAGTCATCTTTGGAGAACACATGACACTATTCTCTCAGCATTTGTTTTGCTACCGCTATATCTTCAGCACACAAGTGTTCCAGGGGTACTGGGGAACCCAGGACCCCGAGGTGGGTTGCACAATTTCCTCCCCTGGGCAATATATGGGGCCATTATACTGTATGGAGCAATATATGGGGCCCATTATATACTATATGAGGCCCTTATACTGTATTGAGCAATTTATGGTGCCCAGTATATACAGTATGGAGCAAAATATGTGGCACATTATATACTATATGGGGCCATTTTACTGTGCAGCAATATATGGGACCATTATACTGTATGGAGCAATATATGGGGCCTATTATACTGTATGAAGCAATATATGGGACCATTATACTGTATGGAGCAATATATGGGGCCTATTATACTGTATGAAGCAATATATGGGACCATTATACTGTATGGAGCAATATATGGGGGCCTATTATACTGTATGAAGTAATATATGGGACCATTATACTGTAGGAGCAATATATGGGGCCTATTATATACTATATGGGGCCATTATACTGTATGGAGCAATATATGGGGCCCAGTATATACTGTATGGAGCAATATATGAGGCCCAGTATATACAGTATTGAGCAAAAAAAATGGCCATTTATATATTATAAGGGGCCATTATACTGTGGAGCAATATCTGGGGCTCAGTATATACTGTATGGAGCAATATATGGGGCCCATAATATACTATATGGGGCCATTATACTGTATGGAGCAATATATGGGGTCCAGTATATACTGTATGGAGCACTATGTGGGGCCTATTATATACTATATGTGGTCCAGTATATACTGTATGGAGCAATATATGGGGCCCAGTATATACTGTATGGAGCACTATATGGGACCTATTATATACTATATGTGGTCATTATACTGTTTGGAGCACTATATGGGTCCATTATGCTGTATGGAGCAATGTATGGGGTCCATTATATACTGTATGGAGCAATATATGGGGCCCATTATATACTATATGTGGTCATTATACTGTATGGAGCAATATATGGGGCCTATTATATACTATATGTGGTCATTATACCGTATGGAACACTATATGGGGCTATTATGCTGTAAGGAGCAATATATGGGGCCCATTATATAATATACGGGGCCATTATACTGTATTTTACAATTTATGGAGCCCATTAAATACTATATGGGGCCATTATACTGTGCAGCAATATATGGGGACCAGTAAGTACTGTATGGAGCAATATATGGGGCCCAGTATATACAGTATGGAGCAATATATGGGGCCAAGTATATACTGTATGGAGGAAAATATGGGACCCAGTATATACAGTATGGAGCCAAAAATGTGTCCCTTTATATATTATAAAGGGAAATTATACTGTGCAGCAATAAATGGGGCTCAGTATATACTGTATGGAGCAATATATGGGGCCCATTACATACTATGTGGAGCAATATATGGGGCCTATTATATGCTATATGGGGCCATAATACTGTATGGAGCAATATATGTCGGCCATTATATACTATATGGGGCCATTGTACTGTATGAAGCAATATATGGGACACAGTATATACTGTATGGAGCATTATATGAGGCCCATTATATACTCTATGGGGCCATTATACTTTATGGAGCAATATTGTATATGGGGCCCAGTATATACTATATGGAGCCATTATACTGTATGGAGCAATATATGGGGCCCATTATATACTATATGGAGATAATATACTGTATGGAACAATTTATGGGGCCCAGTATATACAGTATGGAGCCAAAAATGTGTCCCTTTATATATTATAAGGGAAAATTATACTGTGCAGCAATAAATGGGACTCAGTATATACTGTATGGAGCAATATATGGGGCCCA
The DNA here is from genome assembly GCF_046119375.1 of Phyllobates terribilis. Lineage (NCBI taxonomy): Eukaryota > Metazoa > Chordata > Amphibia > Anura > Dendrobatidae > Phyllobates > Phyllobates terribilis. Next base: position 1,934,721 of record NW_027363106.1, on the reverse strand, counting down.
TTATATACTGTGTGGAGCAATATATGGGGCCTATTATATGCTATATGGGGCCATAATACTGTATGGAGCAATATATGTCAGCCATTATATACTATATGGGGCCATTGTACTGTATGAAGCAATATATGGGACACAGTATATACTGTATGGAGCATTATATGGGGCCCATTATATATTATATGGGGCCATTATACTGTATTTTACCATTTATGGAGCCCATTAAATACTATATGGGGCCATTATACTGTGCAGCAATATATGGTGACCAGTAAGTACTGTATGGAGCAATATATGGGGCCCAGTATATACAGTATGGAGCAATATATGAGGCCAAGTATATACTGTATGGAGCAAAATATGGGACCAGTATATACAGTATGGAGCCAAAAATGTGTCCCTTTATATATTGTAAGGGGAAATTATACTGTGCAGCAATAAATGGGGCTCAGTATATACTGTATGGAGCAATATATGGGGCCCATTATATACTGTGTGGAGCAATATATGGGGCCTATTATATGCTATATGGGGCCATAATACTGTATGGAGCAATATATGTCGGCCATTATATACTATATGGGGCCATTGTACTGTATGAAGCAATATATGGGACACAGTATATACTGTATGGAGCATTATATGAGGCCCATTATATACTCTATGGGGCCATTATACTGTATGGAGCAATACTGTATATGGGGCCCAGTATATACTATATGGAGCCATTATACTGTATGGAGCAATATATGGGGCCCATTATATACTATATGGAGATAATATACTGTATGGAACAATTTATGGGGCCCAGTATATACAGTATGGAGCCAAAAATGTGTCCCTTTATATATTATAAGGGGAAATTATACCGTGCAGCAATATATGGGGCCCAGTATATACTGTATGGAGCAATATATGGGGCCCATTATATACTGTGTGGAGCAATATATGGGCCTATTATATGCTATATGGGGCCATAATACTGTATGGAGCAATATATGTTGGCCATTATATACTATATGGGGCCATTGTACTGTATGAAGCAATATATGGGACACAGTATATACTGTATGGAGCATTATATGAGGCCCATTATATACTCTATGGGGCCATTATACTGTATGGAGCAATACTGTGTATGGGGCCCAGTATATACTATATGGAGCCATTATACTGTATGGAGCAATATATGGGGCCCATTATATACTATATGGAGATAATATACTGTATGGAACAATTTATGGGGCCCAGTATATACTGTATAGAGCAATACATGGAGCCCATTATATACTATATGGGGCAATTATATTGTAAGGAACAATTTATTGGGCCCAGTATATACTGTGAGGAGCAATACATTGGGCCCATTATATACTACATGGGGCCTTTATATTGTTTGGAGCTATTTAGAGGACCCAGTATATACTGTGTGGAACAATATATAGGGCCCATTATATACTATATGGGGCCATTATACTGTATGGAGCAATATATGGGACCATTATACTGTATGGAGCAATACATGGGGCCAATTCTATACTATATGGGGCCATTATACTGTATGGAGCAATACATGGGGCCCATTATATACTATATAGGGCCCATTATATACTATATGGGGCCAATATACTGTATGGACAAGATATAGGGCCAATTATATACTGTATGGAGCAATATAAGGGGCCTATTATATACTATATGGGGCCATTATAGTGTATGGAGCAATAAATGGGGCTCAGTATATACTGTATGGAGCAATATATGGGGCCCATTATATACTGTATGGAGCAATATATGGGGCCCATTATATACTATATGTGGTCATTATACCGTATGGAACACTATATGGGGCTATTATGCTGTAAGGAGCAATATATGGGGCCCATTATATATTATATGGGGCCATTATACTGTATTTTACAATTTATGGAGCCCATTAAATACTATATGGGGCCATTATACTGTGCAGCAATATATGGCGACCAGTAAGTACTGTATGGAGCAATATATGGGGCCCAGTATATACAGTATGGAGCAATATATGGGGCCAAGTATATACTGTATGGAGCAAAATATGGGACCCAGTATATACAGTATGGAGCCAAAAATGTGTCCCTTTATATATTATAAGTGGAAATTATACTGTGCAGCAATAAATGGGGCTCAGTATATACTGTATGGAGCAATATATGGGGCCCATTATATACTATGTGGAGCAATATATGGGGCCTATTATATGCTATATGGGGCCATAATACTGTATGGAGCAATATATGTCGGCCATTATATACTATATGGGGCCATTGTACTGTATGAAGCAATATATGGGACACAGTATATACTGTATGGAGCATTATATGAGGCCCATTATATACTCTATGGGGCCATTATACTGTATGGAGCAATATATGGGGCCCATTATATACTATATGGAGATAATATACTGTATGGAACAATTTATGGGGCCCAGTATATACAGTATGGAGGCAAAAATGTGTCCCTTTATATATTATAAGGGGAAATTATACTGTGCAGCAATAAATGGGGCTCAGTATATTCTGTATGGAGCAATATATGGGGCCCATTATATACTGTGTGGAGCAATATATGGGGCCTATTATATGCTATATGGGGCCATAATACTGTATGGAGCAATATATGTCGGCCATTATATACTATATATGGGGCCATTGTACTGTATGAAGCAATATATGGGACACAGTATATACTGTATGGAGCATTATATGAGGCCCATTATATACTTTATGGGGCCATTATACTGTATGGAGCAATACTGTATATGAGGCCCAGTATATACTATATGGAGCCATTATACTGTATGGAGCAATATATGGGGCCCATTATATACTATATGGAGATAATATACTGTATGGAACAATTTATGGGGCCCAGTATATACTGTATAGAGCAATACATGGAGCCCATTATATACTATATGGGGCAATTATATTGTATGGAACAATTTATTGGGCCCAGTATATACTGTGAGGAGCAATACATTGGGCCCATTATATACTACATGGGGCCTTTATATTGTTTGGAGCTATTTAGAGGACCCAGTATATACTGTGTGGAACAATATATAGGGCCCATTATATACTATATGGGTCCATTATACTGTATGGAGCAATATATGGGGCCATTATACTGTATGGAGCAATACATGGGGCCAATTATATACTATATGGGGCCATTATACTGTATAGAGCAATACATGGGGCCCATTATATACTATATAGGGCCCATTATATACTATATGGGGCCAATATACTGTATGGGCAAGATATGGGGCCAATTATATACTGTATGGAGCAATATAAGGGGCCTATTATATACTATATGGGGCCATTATAGTGTATGGAGCAATAAATGGGGCTCAGTATATACTGTATGGAGCAATATATGGGGCCCATTATATACTGTATGGAGCAATATATGGGGCCCATTATATACTGTATGTAGCAATATATGAGGCCATTATACTGTATGGAGCAATATGTGGGGCCTATTATGTACTATAAGGGGCTATTATACTGTATGGAGAGATATATGTGGCCATTATACTGTATGGAACAATATATGGGGATCATTATATACTATATGGGGCCATTATACTTTATGGAGCAATATATGGATCCAGTATATACTGTATGGAGCACTATATGGGGTCCATTATATACTATATGGCACCATTATACTTTATGGAGCAATATATTAGGTCCAGTGTATGCTGTATGGAGCAATATATGGGGCCCATTATATACTGTATGGAGCAATATATGGGGCCCAATATATACTATATGTGGCCATTATACTGTATGGAGCAATATATGGGGCCTATTATATACTATATGTGGTCATTATACTATATGGAGCACTATATGGGGCTATTATGCTGTATGGAGCAATATATAGGGCCCATTATATATTATATGGGGCCATTTTACTGTATTTAGCAATTTATGGAGCCTATTATATACTATATGGGGCCATTATACTGTGCAGCAATATATGGGGCCCAGTATATACTATATGGAGCAATATATGGGGCCCATTATATACTATAAGTGGCCATTATACTATATGGAACAATATATCGGGCTTATTTTATACTATATGGGGCCATAATACTGTGCAGCAATATAAGGGGCACAGTAAGAAGTGTATGGAGCAATATATTGGGCCCAGTATATACATTATGGAGCAATTTATGGAGCCCATTATATACTATATGGAGCAATTATATTGTATATGGGGCCCAGTATATACTGTATTTAGCAATATATTGGGGCCCAGTATATACAGTATTGAGCAAAAAATGTGGCCCTTTATATATTACATGGGGCCATTATACTTTGCAGCAATATATGGGGCCCAGTATATACTGTATGGAGCAATATTTGGGGCCTATTATATACTATATGTGGCCATTACACTGTATGGAGCAATATATGGGGCCTATTATATACTATATATGGCCATTACACTGTATGGAGCAATATATGGGACCTATTATATACTATATGTGACCATTATACTGTATGGAACAGTATCTAGGGCCCAGTATATACTGTATGGAGCAATATATTGGGCCCATTATATAATATATGGGGCCATTATACTGTATGGAGCAATATATGGGCCTAGTATATACTCTATGGAGCAATATATTGGGCCCATTATATAATATATGGGGCCATTATACTGTATGGAGCAATATATGGGGCCCAGTATATACTCTATGGAGCAATATATGGAGCCTATCATATACTATATGAGGGGGTTATACTGTATGGAGAAATATATGTGGCCATTATACTGTATGGAACAATATATGGGGCTCATTATATACTATATGCGGCCTTTATACTTTATAGAGCAATATATGGGGTCCAGTATATACTGTATAGAGCACTATATGGGGCCATTATACTGTATGGAGCAATATGTGGGGCCCAATTATATACTATAAGGGGCTATTATACCGTATGGAGCAATATATGGGGTCCATTATATACTATATGGGGCCATTATGCTTTATGGAGCAATATATGGGGTCCAGTATATACTGTATGGAGCAATATATGGGCCCATTATACTGTATGGAGCACTATATGGGGCCATTATACTGTATTGAGCAATTTATGGTACCCAGTATATACAGTTTGGAGCAAAATATGTGGCACAGTATACACTATATGGGGCCATTATACTGTATGGAGCAATATATGGGGCCATTATACTGTGCAGCAATATATGGGGCCCAGTAAGTACTGTATGGAGCAATATATGGGGCCCAGTATATACAGTATAGAGCAATATATGGGGCCCAGTTTGTACTGTATGGAGCAATATATGGGGCCCAGTATATACAGTATGGAGCAAAAAATGTGGCCCTTATATATTATAAGGGGAAATTATACTGTGCAGCAATATATGGGGCTCAGTATATACTGTATGGAGCAATATATGGGGCCCTTTATATACTGTGTGGAGCAATATATGGGGCCTCTTATATGGTATATGGGGCCATGATACTGTATGGAGCAATATATGTAGGCCATTATATACTATATGGGGCCATTATACTGTATGAAGCAATATATGGGGTCCAGTATATACTGTATGGAGCCATTATACTGTATGGAGCAATATATGGGGTCCAGTATGTACTGTATGGAGCAATATATGGGGCCCATTATATACAGTATGGAGCAAAAAATGTGGCCCTTATATATTATAAGGGGAAATTATACTGTGCAGCAATATATGGGGCTCAGTATATACTGTATGGAGCAATATATGGGGCCTCTTATATGGTATATGGGGCCATGATACTGTATGGAGCAATATATGTAGGCCATTATATACTATATGGGGCTATTATACTGTATGGAACAATTTATGGGGCCCAGAATATTCCGCATAGAGCAAAACATGGAGCCCATTATATACTATATGGGGCAATTAAATTGTATGGAACAATTTATGGGGCCCAGTATATAATGTGTGGAGCAGTACATTGGGCCCATTATATACTACATGGGGCCTTTATATTGTTTGGAGCAATTTAGAGGACCCAGTATATACTGTATGGAACAATATATAGGGCCCATTATATACTATATGGGGCCATTATACTGTATGGAGCAATATATGGGGCCCATTATATACTATATGAGGTCATTATACTGTATGGAGCAATACATGGGGCCAATTATATACTATATGGGGCCATTATACTGTATGGAGCAAGATATGGGGCCCATTATATACTGTATGGAGCAATATAAGGGGCCTATTATATACTATATGAGGCCATTATAGTGTATGGATCATTAAATGGGGCTCAGTATATACTTTATGGAGCAATATATGGGGCCCATTATATACTCTATGGAGAAATATATGGGGCCCATCATATACTGTATGTAGCAATATATGGGGCTATTATACTGTATGGAGTAATATGTGGGGCCTATTATATACTATAAGGGGCTATTATACTGTATGGAGAAATATATTTGGCCAGTATACTGTATGGAACAATATATGGGGCTCATTATATACTATATGGGGCCATTATACTTTATGTAGCAATATATGGGGTCCAGTATATACTGTATGGAGCACTATATTGGGCCATTATACTGTATGGAGCAATATGTGGGGCCCATTATATATTATATGGGGCCATTATACTTAATGGAGCATTATATGGGGTCCAGTATATACTGTGTGGAGCAATATATGGGGCCCATTCTACTGTTTGGCCTATTATATACTATATGGGGCCATTATATTGTATTGAGCAATTTATGGTGCCTAGTATATACAGTATGGAGCAAAATATGTGGCACATTATACACTATATGGGGCCATTATACTGTATGGAGCAATATATGGGGCCCATTATATGCTATATGGGGCCATTATACTGTGCAGCAATACAGTTATATGAAAAAGTTTGGGCACCCCTATTAATCTTAAGCTTAATGTTTTATAAAAATTGGTGTTTTTGAAACAGCTATTTCAGTTTGATATATGTAATAACTGTTGGACACAGTAATGTTTCTACCTTGAAATGAGATTTATTATACTAACAGAAAATGTGCAATCTGCATTCAAACAAAATTTGACAGGTGCATAAGTATGGGCACCCTTATCATTTTCTTGGTTTAAATACTCCTACCTACTTTTTACTGACTTACTAAAGCACTTTTATTGGTTTTGTAACCTTATTGAGCTTTGAACTTCATAGCCAGGTGTTTGCAATCATGAGAAAAGCTACTTAAAGTGGCCACTTGCAAGTTGTTCTCCTGTTTGAATCTCCTCTGAAGAGTGGCATCATGGGCTCCTCAAAACAACTGTCAAATGATCTGAAAACAAAGATTATTCAACATAGTTGTTCAGGGGAAGGATACAAAAAGCTGTCTCAGAGATTTAACCTGTCAGTTTCCACTGTGAGGAACATAGTAAGGAAATGGAAGAACACAGGGACAGTTCTTGTTAAGGCCAGAAGTGGCAGGCCAAGAAAAACATCAGAAAGGCAGAGAAGAAGAATGGTGAGATCAGTCAAGGACAATCCTCAGACCACCTCCAGAGAGCTGCAGCATCAACTTGCTGCAGATGGTGTCACTGTGCATCGGTCAACTATACAACGCACTTTGCACAAGGAGTAGCTGTATGGGAGAGTGATGCGAAAGAAGCCATTTCTGCAAGCACACCACAAACAGTCGGCTGAGGTATGCAAAAGCACATTTGGAGAAGCCAATTTCTTTTTGGAAGAAGGTCCTTTGGACTGATGAAACCAAGATTGAGTCGTTTGGTCATACAAAAAGGCGTTATGCATGGCGGCAAAAAAACATAGCATTTCAAGAAAAACACTTGCTACCCACAGTAAAATTTGGTGGAGGTTCCATCATGCTTTGGGGCTGTGTGGCCAATGCCGGCACCGGCAATCTTGTTAAAGTTGAGGGACGCATGAATTTCACTCAGTATCAGCAGATTCTTGACAATAATGTTCAAGAATCAGTGATAAAGTTGAAGTTACGCAGGGGATGGATCTTTCAGCAAGACAATGATCCAAAACACCGCTCCAAATCTACTCAGGCATTCATGCAGAGGAACAATTACAATGTTCTGGAATGGTCATCCCAGTCCCCAGACCTGAATATCATTGAACATCTGTGGGGTCATTTGAAGAGGGCTGTCCATGCTCGGCGACCATCAAACTTAACTGAACTGGAATTGTTTTGTAAAGAGGAATGGTCAAAAATACCTTCATTCAGGATCCAGGAACTCATTAAAAGCTACAGGAAGCGACTAGAGGCTGTTATTTTTGCAAAAGGAGGATCTACTAAATATTAATGTCACTTTTCTGGTGAGGTGCCCATACTTATGCATCGGTCAAATTTTGTTTGAATGCAGATTGCACATTTTCTGTTAGTACAATAAACCTCATTTCAAGGCAGAAACATTACGGTGTCCAACAGTTATTACATATATCAAACTGAAATAGCTGTTGCAAAAACACCAATTTTTATAAAACATTAAGCTTAAGATTAATAGGGGTGCCCAAACTTTTTCATATAACTGTATATGGGGTTCAGTATATACTGTATGGGAGCAATATATGGGGCACATTATATACTATATGGGGCCATTATACTGTATGGAGCAATATATGGGGCCTATTATATACTATACGTGGCCATTTTACTGTATGGAGCAATATATGGGGCTCAGTATATACTGTATGGAGCAATATATGGGGCCCATTATATAATATATGGAGCCATTATACTGTATGCATCAATATATGGGGCCCGTTATATTCTATATGGGGCCATTATACTGTGGATCAATATCTGGGGCCCAGTATATACTGTATGGAGCAATATATGGGGCCCAGTATATACTGTATGGAGCAATATATGGGGACCATTATACTGTATGGAGCACTATATGGGGCCTATTAGATACTATATGTGGTCATTATACTGTATGGAGCACTATATGGGGCCATTATGCTGTATGGAGCAATATATGGGGCTCATTATATACTGTATGGAGCAATATATGGGGCCCATTATACACTATATGTGGCCATTATACTGTATGGAGCAATATATGGGGCCTATTATATACTATATGTGGTCATTATACTACATGGGGCCATTATGCTGTATGGAGCAATATATGGGGCCCCTTATATATTATATTGGGGCCATTATACTGTTTAGCAATTTATGGAGCCCATTATATACTATATGGGGCCATTATACTGTGCAGCAATATATGGGGCCCAGTATATACTGTATGGAGCAATATATAGGGCCCATTATATACTATATGTGGCCATTATACTATATGGAGCAATATATCGGGCCTATTTTATACTATATGGGGCCATTATACTGTGCAGCAATTTATGGGGCCCAGTAAGTACTGTATGGAGCAATATATGGGGCCCAGTATATACAGTATGAAGCAAAAAATGTGGCCCTTTATATATTATAAGGGGAAATTATACTGTGCAGCAATATATGGGGCTCAGTATATACTGTATGGAGCAATATATGGGGTCCAGTATATACTGTATGGAGCAATATATGGGGCCTATTATATACTATATGGGGCCATTATACTGTGCAGCAATTTATGGGGCCCAGTAAGTACTGTATGGAGCAATATATGGGGCCCAGTATATACAGTATGGAGCAATATATGGGGCCAAGTGTATACTGTATGAAGCAATATATGGGGCCCAGTATATACAGTATGAAGCAAAAAATGTGGCCCTTTATATATTATAAGGGGAAATTATACTGTGCAGCAATATATGGGGCTCAGTATATAGTGTATGGAGCAATATATGGGGCCCATGATACACTGTGTGCAGCAATATATGGGGCCTATTATATACTGTGTGGAGCAATATATGGGGCCTATTATACACTGTGTGGAGCAATATATGGGGCCTATTATATACTGTATGGAGCAATATATGGGTCCCATTATATACTGTGTGGAGCAATATATGGGGCCTATTATATACTGTGTGGAGCAATATATGGGGCCTATTATATACTGTATGGAGCAATATATGGGGCCTATTATATACTATATGGGGCCATGATACTGTATGGAGCAATATATGTCTGCCATTATATACTATATGGGGCCATTATACTGTATGAAGCAATATATGGGGCCCAGTATATACAGTATGGAGCTAACGGCCGCCATCTTGTTCTGAAATCCCGCTTCGCTGATTGGTCCGGCCGGCAATTCCTGGACGGACAGACAGACGGGATAAGCCAATTATATAGTAGATGGGGCCATGATACTATATTGAGCAATATATGTCGGCCATTATATACTACAGTGGTGGCCAGAAGTATTGGCACCCCTGTAATTCTGTCAGATAATACTCAGTTTCTTCCTGAAAATGATTGCAATCACAAATTCTTTGGTATTATTATCTTCATTTAATTTGTCTTCAATGAAAAAACACAAAAAGAATTGTCCTAAAGCCAAATTGGATACAATTCCAGACCAAACCTAAAAAAGGGGGTGGACAAAAGTATTGGCACTGTTTCAAAAATCATGTGATGCTTCTCTAATTCGTGTAATTAACAGCACCTGTAACTTACCTGTGGCACCTAACAGGTGTTGGCAATAACTAAATCACACTTGCAGCCAGTTAACATGGATTAAAGTTGACTCAACCTCTGTCCTGTGTCCTTGTGTGTACCACATTGAGCATGGAGAAAAGAAAGAAGACCAAAGAACTGTCTGAGGACTTGAGAAACCAAATTGTGAGGAAGCATGAACATTCTCAAGGCTACAAGTCCATCTCTAAAGACCTGAATGTTCCTGTGTCTTCCGTGCGCAGTGTCATCAAGAAGTGTAAAGCCCATGGCACTGTGGCTAACCTCCCTAGATGTGGACGGAAAAGAAAAATTGACGAGAGATTTCAACGCAAGATTGTGCGGATGGTGAATAAAGAACCTCGACTGACATCCAAACAAGTTCAAGCTGCCCTGCAGTCCGAGGGTACAACAGTGTCAACACGTACTATCCGTCGGCGTCTGAATGAAAAGGGACTGTATGGTAGGATACCCAGGAAGACCCCACTTCTTACCCCGAGACATAAAAAAGCCAGGCTGGAGTTTGCCAAAACTTACCTGAGAAAGCCTAAAACGTTTTGGAAGAATGTTCTCTGGTCAGATGAGACAAAAGTAGAGCTTTTTGGCAAAAAGCATCAACATAGAGTGTACAGGAAAAAAAAGAGGTATTCAAAGAAAAGAACACGGTCCCTACAGTCAAACATGGCGGAGGTTCCCTGATGTTTTGGGGTTGCTTTGCTGCCTCTGGCACTGGACTGCTTGACCGTGTGCATGTCATTATGAAGTCTGAAGACTACCAACAAATTTTGCAGCATAATGTAGCGCCCAGTGTGAGAAAGCTGGGTCTCCCTCACAGGTCATGGGTCTTCCAGCAGGACAATGACCCAAAACACACTTCCAAAAGCACTATAAAATGGTTTGAGAGAAAGCACTGGAGACTTTTAAGGTGGCCAGCAATGAGTCCAGACCTGAATCCCATAGAACACCTGTGGAGAGATCTCAAAATGGCAGTTTGGAGAAGGCACCCTTCAAATATCAGGGACCTGGAGCAGTTTGCCAAAGAAGAATGGTCTACAATTCCAGCAGAGCATTGTAAGAAACTCATTGATGGTTACCGGAAGCGGTTGTTCGCAGTTATTTTGGCTAAAGGTTGTGCAACCAAGTATTAGGCTGAGGGTGCTAATACTTTTGTCTGGCCCATTTTTGGAGTTTTGTGTGAAATGATCAATGATTTGATTTTTGCTTCATTCTCTTTTGTGTTTTTTCCTTGCAAGCAAATTAAATGAAGAGAATAATAACAAAGAATTTGTGATTGCAATCATTTTCAGGAAGAAACTGAGTATTATCTGACAGAATTGCAGGGGTGCCAATACTTTTGGCCACCACTGTATAACCTGTAATATTATACTTTTCAAGAAAGGCATCCATGCCCTTCTTAAATTTTAATAGTGAATCACTCATTACAACATCATGCGGCAGAGAGTTCCATAGTCTCTCTGCTCTTACAGTAAAGAATCCGCGTCTGTGATTATTATTAAACCTTCTTTCCTCCAGACGTAGAAGATGCCCCCTTGTCCCCGTCTCTGGTCTCAGAGTAAAAAGATCAGTAGAAAGGTCTTTGTACTGTCCCCTCATATACTTGTACATAGTAATAAGATCACCCCTAAGCCTTAGTTTTTCCTCAGTAAATAACCCCAAGTGTAATAACCTGTCTTGGTATAGCAGACCCCCCAGTCCTCTAATAACCTTGGTCGCTCTTCTCTGCACCCGCTCTAGTTCAGCTATGTCTTTCTTATACACCGGAGACCAGAACTGTACACAGTATTCTAAGTGTGGTCGCACTAGTGACTTGTATAGAGGTAAAATTATGTTCTCCTCATGAGCATCTATGCCTCTTTTAATGCATCCCATTATTTTATTTGCCTTTGCAGCAGCTGCCTGACACTGGCCACTAAACGTGAGCTTGTCGTCCACCAATACACCCAGGTCTTTTTCAGTTCCAGTTTTGCACAGTGTTTTTCAATTAAGCATATAATTATACAATTTATTTCCTCTGTTCCAGTGCATTACCTTACATTTATCCCCATTAAAGCTCATTTTCCATTTATCAGCCCAAGGTTCTAGTTTACACAGATCCTCCTGTAATATAAAATTACCCTCCTCTGTATTGATTACCCTGCAGAGTTTAGTGTCATCTGCAAATATTGAAATATTACTCTGTATGCCCTCTAAAAAGTCATTAATAAATATGTTAAAAAGAAGGGGGCCCAATACTGACCCCTGTGGTACCCCACTGTTAACTGAGACCCAGTCTGAGTGCGTTCCATTAATAACCACCCTTTGTTTCCTATCACTGAGCCAATTCTTAACCCACTTACATATATTTTCCCCTATCCCCATTGTTCTCATTTTATGTATCAATCTTTTGTGTGGAACTGTATCAAAAGCTTTTGAAAAGTCCATATACACAACATTCACTTCATTTCCTTGGTCCAGTCCGGAACTTGCCTCCTCATAAAAACTGATCAAATTAGTTTGACAGGAACGGTCCCTCGTAAACCCATGTTGATATTGGGTCATGAAGTTATTCCTCCTCAGATACTCTAGTATAGCATCTCTTAGGAAACCCTCCAGGATTTTACACACAGTAGAGGTTAAGCTTACTGGCCTATAACTTCCAAGTTCAGTTTTTGTCCCCTTTTTGAATATTGGCACCACATTTGCTATACGCCAGTCCTGTGGTACAGACCCTGTTATTATGGAATCTTTAAAGATTAAAAATAATGGTCTATCTATGACGTTACTTAATTCCTGCAGTTCTCGTGGGTGTATCCCATCCGGGCCCGGGGATTTGTCAACTTTAGTGATTTTTAGACGCCGCCGTACTTCCTGCTGGGTTAAGCAAGTGACATTTAATGGAGAATTTTTGTTATCACTGACTTATCATGTTTTCTGTCATGCGATTTTCTTGTGTAAATACGGTTGAAAAAAATCATTTAGCATATTGGCTTTTTCCTCATCCTCATCCACCATTTCACCCAGACTATTTTTAAGGGGACCAACACTATCATTTTTTAGTTTTTTACTATTTGTGTAGTTAAAGAATATTTTGGGATTATTTTTACTTTATCTGGCAATGATTCTCTCTGTCTCAATCTTTGCTGCCTTGATTTGGTTTTTACAGAATTTATTTAATTTTCTATATTTATTTAATGCCTCATCACTACCTACTAGCTTTAGTTCTTTAAATGCTTTCTTTTTGTCACTTATTGCGCCCCTTACAGCTCTATTTAGCCATAGTGGTTTCCTCCTATTTCTAGCATGTTTATTCCCATAGGGTATACATTGTGCAACGGTCCTATTCAGGATGCTAATAAATGTCTCCCATTTGCTTTGTGTAGCTTTATGTCTCAGGATATCGTCCCAGTATATTGCACTAAGATCATCTCTCAACCGTTGGAAATTTGCCTTCCTGAAGTTTAGTGTCCTTGTAACCCCTCTACTACCCATCTTATTAAAGGTTACATGAAAACTTATTATTTTGTAATCACTATTACCCAAGTGACCCCCAACTCGTATATTTGATATGCGGTCTGGCTTGTTGGTAAATATTAGGTCTAGCAGTGCCCCCCTTCTTGTTTGTTCCTTAACCAGTTGTGAAAGGTAATTGTCTCTCATAGTAGTCAAAAACCTATTACCTTTGCTTGAACTACAGGTTTCTGTCCCCCAATGTATTTCAGGGTAGTTGAAGTCCCCCATAATAATGAGTTCTCCTTGAGTCGCTACTTCATCTATTTGCTTTACAAGGATATTCTCCACTGCTTCCATTATTTTTGGAGATTATAAGAAACCCCTATCAGTAATTTATTATTTTTTCCCCTTCCCCTTATCTCCACCCACAGGGACTCTACATTTTCATTATATTCACATATATTCTCCCGCAAGATGGGTTTTAAGGATGATTTTACATATAAACACACACCCCCCTCGCTTGTTTGTACGGTCATTTCAGAACAGACTATAGCCCTGTAAGTTAACTGCCCAGTCATGGCTCTCGTCCAGCCATGTCTCAGATATCCCCACCATGCCATAATTATTTTCCAACAAAATTAATTCTAATTCCTCCATTTTGTTGGTGAGGCTTCTGGCATTAGTGTACATGCATTTTATGTATCTCTCTGTACCTCTATTCCTTCTTACTTTATTGACTGTTCTAACCCCACCCCCAATTTCTTTATTTGTGCCCAGGTCATTCTCTGCACTATCTTCCCCAGCTATAAAATGAACACCCTCCCCCCAATCCCTAGTTTAATCACTCCTCCAACCTTCTAGCCATTTTCTCCCCAGCACAGCTGCACCCTCCCCATTGAGGTGCAGCCGTTCCCTAGCGTAGTCGGCCCAGTTCTCCAGGAACCCAAATCCCTCCTTCCTACACCAGTTCTTGAGCCACTTATTTTTCTCCCTAATCTCCCGTTGCCTCTCTGGCGTGGCACATGGTACAGGTAGTATTTCCGAGAATACCACCTTGGAGGTCCTTGCTCTAAGCTTGCAGCCTAATTCCCTGAAATCATCTTTAAGGACCTTCCACCTACCTCTAACTTTGTCATTTGTGCCAATGTGCACCATGACCGCTGGGTCCTCACCAGCCCCTCCCAGTAATCTGTCAACCCGATCAGCGATGTGCCGGACTCGAGCGCCAGGTAGGCAGCACACTGTTCGACGATCCCTGTCTTTGTGACAGATTGCCCTATCTGTTCCCCTAATAATTGAGTCCCCCACTACCAGCACCTGCCTGACTTGCCCTGCTCTCCTATTTGCCCCCTTACTGGAGCTGACACTCCTCCGGCTTTCAGGGGACATGCCTTGCTGCAGCAGTGCTACCCCTGTACCGACACCCCTCTCATCTGCCTTCAGTCTTCTCTTCAATCCTGTTTAGTTGCCTTCTGTCAGATACACACCACCTCTCTCTTCGGCTTGAGCCAGACTACAATAACAAGTTCACCACAGTCCCCCTGGGGCTCTGCTAAAACACTCCCTGTCTCCTGTGACCGTGTTAAGCCCTCTAGTTGCTGGATGCTTCTGAAGCACAACACTTCCTGTCTCCTGTGCTTGTGTTTTTTGTAACAGTTGCTGGATGCTTTGGAAGCAACAGCACTGCTTCTGCATGTCACAATTATCTTTCCACCATCTCATTCAACCCCTTCAGCTGACCTATCCATCAAAGTCAATGGCTACCCACTCTCCCCAGTCCTACAAACTTGACTCTGATCTTACATAGTTACATAGTTACATAGTTACATAGTTTATAAGGCCGAAAAAAGACAAGCGTCCATCCAGTTCAGCCTATTTCTTGTGCACTGCAGCTATTCCGCAGCGTTGATCCAGGGGAAGGCAACAAAAAACCATGAGGTATAGGCCAATTTACATCACTGAGGAAAAATTCACTTCCCGACACCAATCTGGCAGTAAGATTAAATCCCTGGATTAATTAACTAAGCATAAGATGTAATTTTATTGTTCTCAAGAAAGGCGTCCAGGCCTCTCTTGAACTCTTTAAGTGAGTTGGACATCACCACTTCCTCTCCCAGAGAGTTCCAGAGTCTCACGGCTCTGACCATAAAGAATCCCCTTCTATGCTGGTGCAGGAACCTCCTTTCCTCCAGACGCATAGTGTGCCCCCTCGTCTTTGTCACCATCCTTGGTATAAACAGGTCATGGGAGAGATCTCTGTACTGCCCCCTGATGTATTTATACATGTTTATGAGGTCTCCCCTAAGCCTTCTCTTTTCCAATGTAAATAGGCCTAATTTTGACAACCTCTCTGGGTATTCTAGTCCCTCCATTCCCTTTATTACCTTAGTCGCCCTCCTTTGTACCCTCTCTAGCTCCAATATGTCTTTCCTGAGCACCGGAGCCCAGAACTGTGCACAATATTCTAAGTGCGGCCTTACCAGCGCTTTATACAGAGGAAGAACAATGTTCTCATCATATGCCCCTATTCCTCTTCTGATGCATGCCATGACTCTATTTGCCTTCGCAGCTGCTGCCTGACACTGGGCACTCCAATTTAATTTGCTGTTAACCAAGACGCCCAGGTCCTTCTCCATGTCAGATTTCCCCAACGGTTTCCCATTTAATATGTATGGGTGACTGCTGTTTTTCTTTCCCATGTGCATGACCTTACATTTATCGGCATTGAACCCCATTTGCCATTTTTTGGCCCAACTCCCCAATTTATCTAAATCCTCCTGTAGCTGTGCCCTGTCCTCATCTGTATTAACTACTTTACAAAGTTTAGTATCATCTGCAAATATTGCTATTTTACTATGCAACCCTTCCACTAGATAATTAATAAATATATTAAATAATATAGGGCCCAAGACAGACCCTTGAGGCACCCCGCTAGTAACCCTGACACACCCTGAGCTTACTCCATTGATAACCACCCTCTGCTTTCTATCACTCAGCCAGCTATTTACCCACTTGCACACATTATCCCCCAGACCAAGCATTCTCATTTTATATACCAACCTTTTGTGTGGCACGGTATCAAACGCTTTGGAGAAGTCAAGGTATACAACATCCACTGACTCTCCCCGGTCCAGCTGTGAGCTCACCTCCTCGTAGAAGGCGATCAGGTTTGTTTGGCAGGAGCGATCCCTCATGAATCCATGTTGATATGGAGTTAGACATTTATTATCATTAAGATATTCTACAATAGCATCTCTAAGAAATCCTTCAAACAATTTACCCACAACAGACGTTAAGCTGACTGGTCTATAGTTCCCAGGGTCACTTTTAGACCCCTTTTTGAATATTGGTACCACATTTGCTTGGCGCCAGTCTAGTGGGACAGTCCCTGTCCATAAAGAGTGCTTGAATATAAGATACAGTGGTCTGTCTATCTCATTACTTAATTCTTTTAGTACCCGGGGGTGTATGTCATCTGGGCCTGGTGACTTGTCTATTTTGATATTATTTAGGCGTTTCTGGACTTCCTCCTGGGTTAGGTGGGTGATATTTAGCGGAGGATTTACTTTATCACTCTGCATTTCCACCGATAAATTGTTTTCTTTTGTGAAAACAGTGGAGAAGAAGCTATTGAGTAGGTTTGCTTTACCCTCATCGCCCTCTATGATTTTACCCAGGTTATTTTTCAATGGGCCAACGCCATCAGTTTTAATCCTTTTACTGTTTATATAGTTAAAGAACAGTTTGGGATTCGTTTTACTTTCCTTGGCAATTAGTCTCTCTGTCTCCTCTTTTGCTATTCTTATTTGTTTCTTACAGATTTTGTTTTTTTCCCTATAAGATATTAGCGCTTCCTCGCTGCCTTCTTGTTTAAGTTTACCGAAAGCCCTTTTTTTGTTTTTCATTGCCCTCTTGACTTCCTTATTTAGCCACATTGGCTTCCTCCTATTCCTAGCCCTTTTATTCCCATAAGGTATGTACCTTCTACAGTGACTATGTAGAACTGTTTTGAAAATGTCCCATTTTCTATCCGTGCTCCTATTACTAAAGATACTATCCCAGTCTATAAGGTGAAGGGCATCTCTTAGCTGATCAAACTTTGCCCTCCTGAAGTTCAGTGTTTTTGTGACTCCCTTGCTGGGCACCCTACTGAAGCACATGTGGAATTGTATAATGTTGTGGTCACTATTTCCCAGGTGCCCCCCGACCTGCACCTCAGTTATTCTGTCTGGCCTGTTAGTTAATATTAAGTCTAAAAGGGCCGTCCCTGTAGTTGGTTCCTGCACAAGTTGTGACAAATAATTGTCTTTGATAATTGACAGAAACCTGTTTCCTTTCTGAGATCTACAGCTTTCGGTTTCCCAGTCTATATCGGGGTAGTTGAAGTCCCCCATAATAAGCACCTCATTATTTTTTGCTACTTCGTCTATTTGTCTCATTAATAGACTTTCCGTGGCTTCTGCTATATTTGGTGGTTTATAACAGACTCCTATGATAATTTTATTATTGTTTTTTGCCCCATGTATCTCCACCCATAAGGACTCGACCTCCTCATTTCCCTCCCATACATCCTCCCGTATTGTAGGCTTTAGACACGTCTTTACATATAGACAGACTCCACCTCCTTTCCGACTTCTTCGATCCCTTCTAAACAGACTGTAACCCTGTAAGTTAACTGCCCAGTCATAGCTTTCATCTAACCATGTCTCGGTTATTCCCACTATGTCATAGTTACCTGTAGATATTTCTGCTTCCAGTTCATCCATCTTGTTTGTCAGGCTCCTGGCATTTGCTAGCACGCAGTTTACACGATTTTGTTTTGTTCCAATCTTCTCCCTGTGGATTGTATTAGAAATTTTCTTACCTCCCTTCCAAGTATCTTGTCTTGGACCTTCTTTGTCGCACTTCATATCTTTCATTAGTATGTTCTCTGGTTGCATGATCGTGTCCGGCGTTTTTCTTCCCATCCCCTCTTCTTCTAGTTTAACCTGAGATCTAGTTTCAAACCTGAGATCCAAGCACTTTCCACTTCCTGCCGACTCCAACTCCAAAATATCTCTCTGATCTGCACATTTCTCAACCATGAATCTGCAAAAGCACTAGTGCACGCCCTCATTATCTCCCGCCTCGACTACTACAAGCTCCTGCTCTGTGGCCTCACTTCTAAAACTCTTGCACCCCTCCAATCTATCCTAAACTCTGCTGGCCGACTTATCCACCTGTCAATCCCTGTACTGGCTCCCTGTTGCCCAAAGACTCCAGTTCAAAACCCTAACTTTGGCTTACAAAGCCATCCAAAATCTGTCTCTTCCATACATCTCTGACCTAGTCTCCCAGTGCTTACCTGCACACAACCTCCGTTCCTCACAGGATCTCCTTCTCTGCTCCCCTCTTATCTCCTCTTCCCACAATCGCATACAAGATTTGTCCTGTGCATCTCCGCTACTCTGCAACTCTCAACCCCAACATAGATGAGACTCTCGCCTACCGTGAACACCTTCAAAAGGAACCTGAAGACTTACCTCTTCGGACAAGCGTACAACTTGCAGTAATCCTCGCTCCACCATATCGCTGCACGACCATCTCTACCCTCACCTTCTGTATCCTCACCCATTCCTAGTAGATTGTTTGTGAGCCTTCGCTTGCATGGTCCGCTCTCCTCTTGTACCAGTCGGTGACTCTTTTTTTTGTTCAAGATTATTGTACTTGTTGTTTGCTATGTATAGCCCTTTTCACATGTAAAGCGCCATGGAATAAATGGCGCTGTAATAATAAATAATAATAATTATACTATTTGTACTGTGGGTCAATTGATGCCACTTTTCCTGGTGTCTGCAGCTAATTTGAGCTGTTTTGGCAGCTTTTGGGTCCCTTTGAAGGTGTTGTGTATGCTTTTGGTTTTACCTTTCATTGAATGCAATGGGATTCGGATTTGCTCGGCGAACCGTTCAGCGAACATCGGGAAGTTCGCCAAGCAGAACCGAACTTTGAAAGTTTCCTCATCTCTAGTGTCCATCTGGTGTGTTTCCTGTAGTGCAAGGGGAGTAGGTCCCCATTATACTATTTCTACTTTGGTGAAATTGATGTCACTTTGTTGGTGTCTGCCCCTATTTTTTCAAAACATGGAGACTCCAAGTTGGGTTTCCATCTGCTGGGTTTCCTGTAGTGGAAGAGGTGTCGGTCCCCATTATACTATTTTTACTCTGGTGAAATTGATGCCACTTTGGTGGTGTCTGCCTTTAATTTTTTTAAATCTGGAGACTCCTCTTTGGATCTCCTTCATGTGTGTTGCCTGTAGCGCTAGGGCTCTCAGATCGGAAGGCGTGCACTTACTTTCAGTCAACTACCTGTGTTACTATCCTTACATTTTTCTATCAATAGTAGTCTATGAAACTGATGTTTGTGCCACCTGAGTGTGGCTGACCAGAAAAGCAGGT
Source organism: Phyllobates terribilis (assembly GCF_046119375.1). Classification (NCBI taxonomy): domain Eukaryota; kingdom Metazoa; phylum Chordata; class Amphibia; order Anura; family Dendrobatidae; genus Phyllobates; species Phyllobates terribilis. Next base: position 1,914,161 of record NW_027363106.1, on the reverse strand, counting down.
TGAACTGTTGCATGTGGTATCAGGGCTCCCAGCACAGCAGGCCTACACCGATCCCTCACCCACCTCGTCTTAATTTGAAGTTAAATTCAAAGCTATAAATGCTGGCCCAGACCCTGATACCTCATGCATGGCCCATGGCTGACTGCTGCTGTGCCATTATAAAATTTGTACTGTGGGTCAATTGATGCCACTTTTCCTGGTGTCTGCCCATAATTTGAGCTGTTTTGGCAGCTTTTCGGTCCCTTTGAACGTGTTGTGTATGCGTTTGGTTTTGCCTCCCATTGAATGCAATGGGATTCGGATATGTTCGTCGAACCGTTCGACGAACATCGGTAAGTTCGCCGAGCAGAACCAAACCAACCCTTGAAAGGTTCGCTCAATTATGATATTATTAAACATACCAACAAGCAGTTCTGTATATAAGAATAATCTAACCAGAAACACCATAGATGTTCAATATATATATTTGTGCATATAAGTTGTTAATAATATGCAAAGATGAAAAAAGAAAGTCTGTAGATACAGTCACTTTCTATAGAAAGGAGCAGATGATGATTCCGCTCTTCAGGCCTTTGGTTGCACTTGAGCTGTTTTTGGACATTCAGGTCTGGATCACACATGACGGAGAGGAGAAGAGCAGGAATGTGTGATCTATGCAGTTGGAGTTTTCCTGGATTCCTACTGCACTGCGATCAACCATACGGCCTTCTGTTTCACCATGGCTAGGTAGATGAAGGAGCAGCCGCTTCTTCTCTCTGTCCACAGCCAGGTAGTAGAAGAAGCAGCCGCTTCATTCTGTTGCTACATGGCCAAGTATGAGAAGGAGCAGCCGCTTCCATCTCTCTTTACTTGGCCAATTATAAGAAGGAGCAGCCGCTTTCTTCTGTCTGTCCATATCCGGTAGGTGAAGGAGCAGCCGCTACCTTCTTTTTTTCCTGTCTGGTAGGAGAAGGAGCAGCGGCTGCCTTCTGTCTGTCCATATCTGATAGTCGTCTCCTTACCACCACATTGTAGATGAGTCGTCCAGATGGTGACATAGCAAGTATGGCTGAAAGAAATCCTTCAATTTCAGCCTTTAATTACTTGCTATGTTGATCCAGAGGAAGGCGAAAAATAACCCTGAGGACTCGTTGTTCGATTATCCTCATATCAAGGGAAAAAAAATCCTTCCTGACCCCAAATATGGCGATCGGAATGAATCCCTGGATGTTTGGTGCTCGAATCTACGTTGATGTTATGTGGTGGAAGATCGGTAAGTTTGTCACAGTCCGGTAAATAAGAAAGTCCAGTGTAATTGTCTCATCTGATTAATGGAAAGCTTCATTCCTAGATGTTACTGGAATGGGGCTGATTTATATCAGCCTAATCCTCCTGTAAGGAGAGAAATATATTCACAATAAAGAAAGTTAGGCGATTCTGCACTATCATAAAGTCTGAGTACAATGTTGCGAGTTGCACAATTAAGAAAGGGTTCGTGGACCACAGTAGTGCTCAGCTAAATACACCCCAGACTGGGGAAACAATTGCTGTCCAAAAATAGAGAAAAGCGTCACTCACCGTATAAAATTACTTTTTCATTAATGTGCTTTAAAACATATTGTCGTGTCTGTCTGACCAGCCACACCTGCTCCTTCTCTCTCTCCCTGCTGATATGTTTTAAAGGACATTAATAAAGAAGTAATTTGATATGGTGTGCGCCGCTATTCTCCATTTTAAGACGAGAAATATACACATCTGAGAATCGTCTCCTCACATATATAATGTATACCGGGGGGATATAATGATAAGGTGTATAGTGGATATGTGTGTTACTGGGCATTGATAACACTATGGATGTCCCTATGTGCTATACTTACATCATCGCCCCATCGGAATGGTGGGTCGGCTTCGCCGGACTCCACGTCGAACCAGTATATAGGGTAGAAGAATGGGCGCTCTCGGATGAAGGATGATATAGCATACCGGGCAGATGGAGATTTGCAAAGAAGCTGGAAAATGAGAGAGACCATTAATCATTATATTACGGATTATTACTGATACGTTATTACACAATGTCCATGGACTCTCCACATCATATCTTATAGCTTTCCTTATAGTCCTTCATCTTCCTTCTTTCTCTGATCCTACTTACGCCTTCTAGGATGTCAAGGGCATCGTTGGGCATCCAGTCTGGAATATCTGGGACGTCCTCCTGCAGAGACCGGTGGTATTCCTCCAGTGTGCCGCTGCCATAGAACGGTTGGCTCCCCACAATCATCATGTACAGGATGACACCAAATGAAAAGGAATCTGCCAGATGATTGAAGGCTTCTCCATCCATTATCTGTGGGAACATAATATAGGAGATGAGGTGAATATACCGGGGAGGGGATTTACACACAGAGGCCATGAGGACCAGTCTGTGATTAGATATGAGCAGGATACTCAGATTAATACTCAGTCCTACTATCGCCATCAATCACACTGGGATGTTTTTTACCTCAGGTGCGATGTAACCCTGAGTGCCAACTTGTTCTTCTAATAGGTCATCCTCGCCCATATTCATGACTGATAAGCCAAAGTCAGAGATTTTTATATGTCCCATGTCATCGATGAGAATGTTCTGTGGCTTCAGGTCACTGAAGGGAGAAGGAGCAGATACTGATTGTGAGGACAATTCATGAAAATAACTTTATACAATAGATATGTAAGGAGACAACAGAGATTTATGAAGATGAACTGATTACCAATGTATCACGCCATGTTCATGGAGGAACTGGAGTCCGCAAACCATTTCTGCCGCAAAGAGTCTGTGGAGTAGAAAGTAGAGGATGGATCAGTGGTTACATACACTCTAGGACTACAATGTACGGGCAGCAGATTATTAGGATTTGGCTGTTAGAAGTTTACCTTGATGTTTCCATATCAAATGAATTAGATGGAGCCAGGTGGTGAAACAGATCTCCTCCGGCCATATACTCCATGGCTAATATATATTCTAATGGTGTTTCCATAAACCCCCGCAGAGATGTTAGGAAGCGGCAGCCAGTGGCCATACAGAGGATGTCTAATTCTGTAGAGATTGTGTCCTCATCAATACGACTCTTGTCCATCATTTTAATAGCCAACAGTTCTCCGCTGACCGGATCTGATGCCAAGAGGACCTGGAGAAAAATCAAAGGAGATCAGACCAAACTCCCATCTATTATAGGGATCTGTGTAATGGATCACTGGTTTATCCCAATCACCATTACATATGAACATCCTGTAATGAATATGTATATCCTCCTGTGTATCTGGTGCAGGATACATTGAGGAACACAGAGAAGGAGAAATTCACACTTACCTTTCCAAAGCCTCCCACTCCAAGATCTTTGTGGAATTCAAGGCTGCACAGGTCAACAGGATTTTCCATTTTAACCAGTTCTCTCTGGGGTAAAAGAAGGGATCTGGCATCAGCATGTGCTGGCATGTCTGCTATGTCAGAGGGCATCATAAGGCTTCCACCTGCTGAGATGATACAAGATTTGTTAGTCTCTTTGAGAAGACATAATGGAAATGTTTGTCATGTTGTGTGGTAAGTGTATGGAGCGGGCTCAGTCGCTGAGCCTGCATTTTACCAGGCTGATACCGGCTGTATTACATAGCTGCCACGTGCCAATAAATACAGCGACTGGAGCACACTCTGATTACTGCGGTTTAACCGTTTCAATGCTGACAGTGGTATTTAAATGAAGTGATTGCCAATTTGCTACCAGCACCCATTAGCCCCCACCAGGTCACAATTGCAAGAGGTTAATTAACTGTAATGACTATCTGGACCTACTGAAAACCCATATCTTTCACTTTTGTCCTCCTGTTTAGACCAGCCTGGTTTAATTTCTTATGATAACATATAATATAGCCATATACAGCGATACAGTTCCATTACAGCACATACAGGTGCTTCTCACTAAATTAGAATATCATCAAAAAGTTAATTTATTTCAGTTCTTCAATACAAAAATAATACCTGGTTTAAAAACAACACTATCACTGTGCTTGATTGGCCAGCAAACTTGCCTGACCTTAACCCCATAGAGAATCTATAGGGTATTGTCAAGAGGAAGATAAGAGACACCAGACCCAACAATGCAGACGAGCTGAAGGCTGCTATCAAAGCAACCTGGGCTTCCATAACCCCCCAGCAGTGCCACAGGCTGATCGCCTCCATGCCACGCGGCATTGATGCAGTAATTGATGCAAAAGGCGCCCCGACCAAGTATTGAGTTCATTTACTGAACATACATTTCAGATTTTAAAATCATTTTTCAAACTGGTGTTATAAAATATTCTAATTTACTGAGATAATGACTTTTGTGTTTTCATTGGCTGTAAGCCATAATCATCAACATTAACAGAAATAAACACTTGAAATAGATCACTCTGTTTGTAATGACTCTATATAATATATGAGTTTCACTTTTTGTATTGAAGAACTAAAAATAAATTTACTTTTTGATGATATTCTAATTTAGTGAGAAGCACTTGTAGTACAAGCGATCAAAAAATTGCAGGTTCAAGTCTTCTAAGGAGACTAAAAAATTAAATAAATTAAAAAAAATTAATTAACCCAAAAAATTATTTAAAAATATAATTTGAATGAAACAACTTTCCTAATGAATAATAATAATAATAATAAAAAATGAAAAATAAGCATAACTGGGATCACGGCATTAGTATAAGTCCGTTATACAAAAATATAAAAATAATTTTCCCAAACAGTAAATACTAAAATGAGAAAAAAAAATATCTAACAATAGCAATAAAAAGATATCGTAATGTCCTGTCTACCCAAGAAAGGATCATTAAAAGCTACAGCTTCATACACAATAAAGAAGCCTTTACACTGCGCCATTGAGGTATCACAATCACAAAGTTACAATGTCTCAGAATATGGAGACACAAATCAATGTTTTTTATTACATTTTTAATTTTCTTCCACCACTTATGTCAAAAGGAAACCCATGCATGTTCAGCATTACCACACTTGTCACTGACATGGAGAATTACTTTATGAGGTCATTTTTACCACACAATGAACACAATAGAAAAGAAAAATGTCGGAATCCCTCCCCCCGTCCCACAATTTTACCACTCTTTGATTTTTTCCCCTCTTTTCTAAATAATTGAAAGACAAAATAAATAGTGTTCTTCAAAACTGCAGCTCGGTCCACTAAAAAAGCAAGCTCACATGCAAATAAAAGAAAAGTTATGGCTTTTCGAAGAAGGAGGAAAAAAAGCGAAAGTTTTTCCGGTCAAAGGGGGGTTAATAGATATAGCTCCAGCGCATATATTATAATTTTAAACAAAACTATGTAAATGAGCAGGAAATGTCTAATATTTGGTCCTTCATTTATCAAAACTCTCTAATAGCAAAACTGACCCTGTTGCCCATAGCAACGATTCACAGCACAGATTCTATTTCTCAACATTCTATAGAACACTGAAAGGTGACTGGTTGCTATGGGCAACAAGGACAGTTCTTCCATTAGTCAGCATTTATAATTGAGGCCTGTACATAATATTAGGAGTATAATCCCCCTCACCCCCAGTCTTATTATACTGAGTAAGTTTATTTCTTACCTGGTTCATCTTTATCCATTGATCTGTCTGGTGAAGAAACACTCAGATGGAACAGAAAATCCGGGATGGAGATGGTTTTGGTTGATGAGTGGGATCTCCATAGGGCACCATTCCCATTAATGATGGGTGTAGCATATCTCAGATGTCTCCTGCATTGGACAACCCAGTCTCTGCTGTTCCTCATTCTTTTCTGGGCTGCAGCTCTTTGCAGGTTCAGGGTGTCTTGGCTTTCAGCCTTGGATGAGACTTGTCTTGGAGTTTCTTGGAGAACTTCCTCCAGCTCTATCTCTGCGCTGATGTTTCTCTGCTTATTGAGGATGGCTTCTTTATTCCTCCTCCTTATTTCAGGGACCAGATCTCCGATTTTTTTCAAGGAGATAATAAAGGCCCTCTGAAGCTCAGCGGAGGCAGCAGAGTCAGACGCCATGAGGTTCTCCATGTTCCTTCTCTGTGTAAGGATCTCTTGTCTTTTGGACTTTCTCATTTTCTCTAAATGTTGTCGTTTGGACGCCATTTCTGAGGCGTCAGGGTCCATGTCCGGTAGATTAATGTCTTTTCGCCCTAAAGCGAACAACAATACCTGCTCTTCATTTATTCCTCTCCTTTCTCTCAGAACCCGATCTCTTTGGGCTCGTCTTCTCTCCATTTTAGAATAAATTTTTGCTTCGTTCGTCACGAAAAACAAAAGGTACTCCCTCACCCTTGTAAGTCTGTGAGGCAGTGATTTCCCTTGGGCTGTAACACTGGGATATAGAATGTGATGATGTCATCACATCACTGTGACTTACTGTAGATTTTACCCTGATGTCATAATGAGAGAGTGATAGGCAGATAGATAGATAGATAGATAGATAGATAGATAGATAGATAGATAGATAGATAGATAGACAGACAGGTGTGAGCCTCTCAAGTATTAACAAAGTGAACATAGTGAACCTTATATAGTATAACAATTACAAATAGTGTTAACAGTAATTATACAAATAGGAGCATATCATATAATGGAGATACGATATACAAGGAGTGAATGGCAATTCAAGTATATACAATCAAGTTAAAGTTCATTATAGTGCCTGTGCTGTGAAGATAACATACAAAATACATGAAAAGAGTCATTATTATTATTTAAGAACAGCTTTATATGATTGATCACTTGATGACTCACCCCATACAATTTGTGAAAAAAGCGCCAACATCGGCGTCCTGCTGGGTACAATGCGCATGTCAAAACAGAAAGGTAGTGGAAAACAAACACTTTGCGCATGCGCGAGCATGCTATGAAGCTTCCCAGCGTTTTCTTCGTAAGGGAAACATCTTAGAATCATCAGCGCATGCGCAAAACAGCGGTATAGCGCTATTAAATCACCGTCAAAGATGCAGGGAAAGTAGCCTAATTGCATACAGCAATCCTTCAAACTTCACCAGCTTTTTTTTCACCAGGTTTTATTTTATTTTTGCCTGTACATTTATTCTATATGCATTCTAATAAAGGACAATTCTTATTTTCTTCCAATCCTCATATATAATGCTTAACCCCTTTACAACCTAAGGTGGTTTACACATTAATGACCGGGACAATTTTTACAAATCTGACCACTGTCACTTTATGAGGTAATTACTCTGGAACGCTTCAATGGATCCCCCTGATTCTGAGATTCTTTTTTCTTGACATATTGTACTTCATGATTGTGGTAAAATTTCTTCGATATCACTTGCGTTTATTTGTGAAAAAAAAGGAAATTTGCAAAAATTTTGAAACTTTAGCAAATTTCAAAATTTGAATTTTTATGCCCTTAAATCAGAGAGATGTCACACAAAATAGTTAATAAATAACATTTCCACATGTCTGCTTTTTTTTTATTAGAGAGCTATAAGGGTTAAAATTTGACCAGCGATTTCTAATTTTTCCAACAAAATTTACAAAACCATTTTTTTAGGGACCGCATCACATTTGAAGTCACTTTGAGGGGTCTTTATGACAGAAAATACCCAAAAGTGACACCATTCTAAAAACTGCACCCCTCAAGGTGCTCAAACCATATTCAAGAAGTTTATTAACCCTTCAGGTGCTTCACAGGTAGTATATAGAGGATCTGCCCGCTCTCCTGTGTGGTGTAGTATATAGAGTATCTGTCAGCTCTCCTGAGTGGGGTAGTATATAGAGGCTCTGTCAGCTCTCCTGTGTGGTGTAGTATATAGAGGATCTGTCAGCTCTCCTTTGTGGTGTAGTGTATAGAGGATCTGTCAGCCCTCCTGTGTGGTGTAGTATATAGAGGATCTGTCAGCTCTCCTGTGTGGTGTAATATATAGAGGATCTGTCACCTCTCCTGTGTGGTGTAGTATATAGAGGATCTGTCAGCTCTCCTGTGTGGTGTAGTATATAGAGGTTCTGTCAGCTTTCCCGTGTGGTGTAGTATATAGAGGATCTGTCGGCTCTCCTGTGTGGTGTAGTATATAGAGGATCTGTCAGCTCTCCTGTGTGGTGTAGTATATAGAGGATCTGTCAGCTCTCCTGTGTGCTGTAGTATATAGAGGATCTGTCAGCTCTCCTGTGTGGTGTAGTATATAGAGGTTCTCTCAGCTTTCCCGTGTGGTGTAGTATATAGAGGATCTGTCGACTCTCCTGTGTGGTGTAGTATATAGAGGATCTGTCAGCTCTCCTGTGTGGTGTAGTATATAGAGGATCTGTGAGCTCTCCTGTGTGGTGTAGTATATAGTGGATCTGTCAGCTCTACTGTGTGGTGTAGTATATAGAGGATCTGTCAGCTCTCCTGTGTGGTGTAGTATATAGAGTATCTGTCAGCTCTCCTGTGTGGTGTAGTATATAGAGGATGTGTCAGCTCTCCTGTGTAGTGTAGTATATAGAGGATCTGTCAGCTCTCCTGTGTGGTGTAGTATATAGATGATCTGTCAGCTCTCCTGTGTGGTGTAGTATATAGAGGATCTGTCAGCTCTCCTGTGTGGTGTAGTATATAGTGGATCTGTCAGCTCTCCTGTGTGGTGTAGTATATAGAGGATCTGTCAGCTATCCTGTGTGGTGTAGTATATAGAGGATCTGTCAGCTCTCCTGTGGGGTGTAGTATACAGATGATCTGTCAGCTCTCCTGTGTGGTGTAGTATATAGAGGATCTGTCAGCTCTCCTGTGTGGTGTAGTATATAGAGGATCTGTCAGCTCTCCTGTGTGGTGTAGTATATAGAGGATCTGTCAGCTCTCCTGTGTGGTGTAGTATAGAGAGGATCTGTCAGCTCTCCTGTGTGGTGTAGTATATAGAGGATCTGTCCTGGGTGGTGTAATATATAGAGGATCTGTCAGCTCTCCTGTATGGTGTAGTATATAGAGGATCTGTCGGCTCTCCTGTGTGGTGTAGTATATTGAGGATCTGTCAGCTCTCCTGTGTGGTGTAGTATATAGAGGATCTGTCAGCTCTCCTGTGTGGTGTAGTATATAGAGGATCTGTCCTGTGTGGTGTAATATATAGAGTATCTGTCAGCTCTCCTGTGTGGTGTAGTATATAGAGGATCTGTCGGCTCTCCTGTGTGGTGTAGTATATAGAGTATCTGTCAGCTCTCCTGTGTGGTGTAGTATATAGAGGATCTGTCAGCTCTCCTCTGTGGTGTAGTATATAGAGGATGTGTCAGCTCTCCTGTGTGGTGTAGTATATAGAGGATCTGTCAGCTCTCCTGTGTGGTGTAGTATATAGAGGATCTGTCAGCTCTCCTGTGTGGTGTAGTATATAGAGTATCTGTCAGCTCTCCTGTGTGGTGTAGTATATAGAGGATCTGTCAGCTCTCCTGTGTGGTGTAGTATATAGTGGATCTGTCAGCTCTCCTGTGTGGTGTAGTATATAGAGGATCTGTCGGCTCTCCTGTGTGGTGTAATATATAGAGGATCTGTCGGCTCTCCTGTGTGGTGTAGTATATAGTGGATCTCTCAGCTCTCCTGTGTGGTGTAGTATATAGAGGATCTGTCGGCTCTCCTGTGTGGTGTAATATATAGAGGATCTGTCAGCTCTCCTGTGTGGTGTAGTATATAGAGGATCTGACAGTTCTCCTTTGTGGTGTAGTATATAGTGGATCTGTCAGCTCTCCTGTGTGGTGTAGTATATAGAGGATCTGTCAGCTCTCCTGTGTGGTGTAGTATATAGAGTATCTGTTGGCTCTCCTGTGTGATGTAATATATAGATGATCTATTAGCTTTCCTGTGTGGTGTAGTGTATAGAGGATCTGTCAGCTCTCCTGTGTGGTGTAGTATATAGAGGATCTGTCAGCTCTCCTGTGTGGTGTAGTATATAGAGGATCTGTCAGCTGTCCTGTGTAGTGTAGTATATAGTGGCTCTGTCGGCTCTCCTGTGTGGTGTAATATATAGAGGATCTGCCAGCTCTCTTATGTGGTGTAGTGTATAGAGGATCTGTCAGCTCTCCTGTGTGGTGTAATATATAGAGGATCTGTCAGCTCTCCTGTGTGGTGTAGTATATAGAGGATCTGTCAGCTCTACTGTGTGGTGTAATATATAGAGGATCTGTCAGCTCTCCTGTGTGGTGTAGTTTATAGAGTATCTGTCAGCTCTCCTGTGTGGTGTAGTATATAGAGGATCTGTCAGCTCTCCTGTGTGGTGTAGTATATAGATTATCTGTCGGCTCTCCTGTGAGGTGTAGTATATAGAGGATCTGTCAGCTCTCCTGTGTGGTGTAGTAAATAGTGGATCTGTCAGCTCTCCTGTGTGGCGTAGTATATAGAGTATCTGTTGGCTCTCCTGTGTGATGTAATATATAGATGATCTATTAGCTTTCCTGTGTGGTGTAGTGTATAGAGGATCTGTCAGCTCTCCTGTGTGGTGTAGTATATAGAGGATCTGTCAGCTCTCCTGTGTGGTGTAGTATATAGAGGATCTGTCAGCTGTCCTGTGTGGTGTAGTATATAGTGGCTCTGTCGGCTCTCCTGTGTGGTGTAATATATAGAGGATCTGCCAGCTCTCTTATGTGGTGTAGTGTATAGAGGATCTGTCAGCTCTCCTGTGTGGTGTAATATATAGAGTATCTGTCAGCTCTCCTGTGTGGTGTAGTATATAGAGGATCTGTCAGCTCTACTGTGTGGTGTAATATATAGAGGATCTGTCAGCTCTCCTGTGTGGTGTAGTTTATAGAGTATCTGTCAGCTCTCCTGTGAGGTGTAGTATATAGAGGATCTGTCAGCTCTCCTGTGTGGTGTAGTATATAGATTATCTGTCGGCTCTCCTGTGAGGTGTAGTATATAGAGGATCTGTCAGCTCTCCTGTGTGGTGTAGTAAATAGTGGATCTGTCAGCTCTCCTGTGTGGTGTAGTATATAGAGGATCTGACGGCTCTACTGTGTGGTGTAGTATAGAGAGGATCTGTCAGCTCTCCTGTGTGGTGAAGTATATAGAGGATCTGTCAGCTCTCCTGTGTGGTGTAGTATATAGTGGATCTGTCAGCTCTCCTGTGTGGTGTAGTATATAGAGGATCTGTCAGCTCTCCTGTGTGGTATAGTATATAGAGGATCTGTCAGCTCTCCTGTGTGGTGTAGTATATAGAGGATCTGTCAGCTCTCCTGTGTGGTGTAGTATATAGAGGATCAGTCGGCTCTCCTGTGTGGTGTAGTATATAGAGGATCTGTCATCTCTCTTGTATGGTGTAGTATATAGAGTATCTGTCGGCTCTCCTGTGTGATGTAATATATAGATGATCAATCAGCTCTCCTGTGTGGTGTAGTATATGGAGAATCTGTAAGCTCTCCTGTGTGGTGTAGTATATAGAGGATCTGTCAGCTCTCCTGTGTGGTGTAGTATATAGAGTATCTGTCAGCTCTCCTGGGTGGTGTAGTATATAGAGTATCTGTCAGCTCTCCTTTGTGGTGTAGTATATAGAGGATCTGTCAGCTCTCCTGTGTGGTGTAGTATATAGTGGATCTGTCAGCTCTCCTGTGTAGTGTAGTATATGGAGGATCTGTCAGCTCTCCTGTCTGGTGTAGTATATTGAGGATCTGTCAGCTCTCCTGTGTGGTGTAGTATATAGAGGATCTGTCAGCTCTCCTGTGTGGTGTAGTATATAGAGGATGTGTCAGCTCTCCTGTGTGGTGTAGTATATAGAGGATGTGTCAGCTCTCCTGTGTGGTGAAGTATATAGAGGATCTATCAGCTCTCCTGTGTGGTGTAGTATATAGAGGATCTGTCAGCTCTCTTGTATGGTGTAGTATATAGAGTATCTGTCGGCTCTCCTGTGTGATGTAATATATAGATGATCAATCAGCTCTCCTGTGTGGTGTAGTATATAGAGGATGTGTCAGCTCTCCTGTGTGGTGAAGTATATAGAGGATCTATCAGCTCTCCTGTGTGGTGTAGTATATAGAGGATCTGTCATCTCTCTTGTATGGTGTAGTATATAGAGTATCTGTCGGCTCTCCTGTGTGATGTAATATATAGATGATCAATCAGCTCTCCTGTGTGGTGTAGTATATGGAGAATCTGTAAGCTCTCCTGTGTGGTGTAGTATATAGAGGATCTGTCAGCTCTCCTGTGTGGTGTAGTATATAGAGTATCTGTCAGCTCTCCTGGGTGGTGTAGTATATAGAGTATCTGTCAGCTCTCCTGTGTGGTGTAGTATATAGAGGATCTGTCAGCTCTCCTGTGTGGTGTAGTATATAGTGGATCTGTCAGCTCTCCTGTGTAGTGTAGTATATGGAGGATCTGTCAGCTCTCCTGTCTGGTGTAGTATATTGAGGATCTGTCAGCTCTCCTGTGTGGTGTAGTATATAGAGGATCTGTCAGCTCTCCTGTGTGGTGTAGTATATAGAGGATGTGTCAGCTCTCCTGTGTGGTGTAGTATATAGAGGATGTGTCAGCTCTCCTGTGTGGTGAAGTATATAGAGGATCTATCAGCTCTCCTGTGTGGTGTAGTATATAGAGGATCTGTCAGCTCTCCTGTGTGGTGTAATATATAGAGGATCTATCAGCTCTCCTGTGTGGTGTAGTATACAGATGATCTGTCGGCTCTCCTGTGTGGTGTAGTATATAGAGCATCTGTCAGCTCTCCTGTATTGTGTAGTATAAAGTGGATCTGTCAGCTCTCCTGTGTGGTGTAGTATATAGAGGATCTGTCAGCTCTCCTGTGTGGTGTAGTATATAGAGGATGTGTCAGCTCTCCTGTGTGGTGTAGTATATAGAGGATCTGTCAGATCTCCTGTGTGGTGTAGTATATAGAGTATCTGTCAGCTCTCCTGTGTGGTGTAGTATATAGAGGATCTGTCAGCTCTCCTGTGTGGTGTAGTATATAGAGGATCTGTCAGCTCTACTGTGTGGTGTAATATATAGAGGATCTGTCAGCTCTCCTGTGTGGTGTAGTATATAGAGGATCTGACATTTCTCCTTTGTGGTGTAGTATATAGTGGATCTGTCAGCTCTCCTGTGTGGTGTAGTATATAGAGGATCTGTCATCTCTACTGTGTGCTGTAGTATATAGAGTATCTGTTGGCTCTCCTGTGTGATGTAATATATAGATGATCTATTAGCTCTCCTGTGTGGTGTAGTATATAGAGTATCTGCCCGCTCTCCTGTGTGGTGTAGTATATTGAGGATCTGTCAGCTCTCCTGTGTGGTGTAGTATATAGTGGATCTGTCGGCTCTCCCGTGTAATGTAGTGTATAGAGGATCTGTCAGCTCTCCTGTGTGGTGTAGTATATAGAGGATCTGTCAGCTCTCCTGTGTGGTGTAGTATATAGAGGATCTGTCAGCTCTCCTGTGTGGTGTAGTATATACAGGATCTATCAGCTCTCCTGTGTGGTGTAGTATATACAGGATCTATCAGCTATCCTGTGTGGTTTAGTGTATAGAGGATCTGTCAGCTCTCCTGTGTGGCATAGTATATAGAGGATCTGTCAGCTCTCTTGTGTGGTGTAGTATATACAGGATCTATCAGCTCTCCTGTGTGGTGTAGTATATAGAGGATCTGTCAGCTCTCCTGTGTGGTGTAGTATATAGAGGATCTGTCAGCTCTCCTGTGTGGTGTAGTATATAGAGGATCTGTCAGCTCTCCTGTGTGGTGTAGTATATAGTGTATCTGTCGACTCTAGTGTGGTGCAATATATAGAGGATCTGCCAGCTCTCCTATGTGGTGTAGTGTATAGAGGATCTGTCGGCTCTACTGTGTGGTGTAATATATAGATGATCTGTCAGCTCTCCTGTGTGGTGTAGTATATAGAGGATCTGTCAGCTCTCCTGTGTGGTGTAATATATAGAGGATCTGTCAGCTCTCCTGTGTGGTGTAGTTTATAGAGTATCTGTCAGCTCTCCTGTGTGGTGTAGTATATAGAGGATCTGTCAGCTTTCCTGTGTGGTGTAGTATATAGAGGATCTGTCAGCTCTCCTGTGTGGTGTAGTATATTGAGGATCTGTCAGCTCTCCTGTGTGGTGTAGTACATAGAGGATCTGTCAGCTCTCCTGTGTGATGTAGTATATAGAGGATCTGTCAGTTCTCCTGTGTGATGTAGTATATAGAGGATCTGTCAGCTCTCCTGTGTGGTGTAGTATATAGAGGATCTGTCAGCTCCCCTGTGTGGTGTAGTATATAGAGGATCTGTCAGCTCTCCTGTGTGATGTAGTATATAGAGGATCTGTCAGTTCTCCTGTGTGATGTAGTATATAGAGGATCTGTCAGCTCTCCTGTGTGGTGTAGTATATAGAGGATCTGTCAGCTCTCCTGTGTGGTGTAGTGTATAGAGGACCTGTCAGCTCTCCTGTGTGGTGTAGTATATAGAGGATCTGTCAGCTCTCCTGTGTGGTGTAGTATATAGAGGATCTATCAGCTCTCCTGTGTGGTGTAGTATATAGAGGATCTGTCAGCTCTCCTGTGTGGTGTAATATATAGAGGATCTATCAGCTCTCCTGTGTGGTGTAGTATACAGATGATCTGTCGGCTCTCCTGTGTGGTGTAGTATATAGAGCATCTGTCAGCTCTCCTGTATTGTGTAGTATAAAGTGGATCTGTCAGCTCTCCTGTGTGGTGTAGTATATAGAGGATCTGTCAGCTCTCCTGTGTGGTGTAGTATATAGAGGATGTGTCAGCTCTCCTGTGTGGTGTAGTATATAGAGGATCTGTCAGATCTCCTGTGTGGTGTAGTATATAGAGTATCTGTCAGCTCTCCTGTGTGGTGTAGTATATAGAGGATCTGTCAGCTCTCCTGTGTGGTGTAGTATATAGAGGATCTGTCAGCTCTACTGTGTGGTGTAATATATAGAGGATCTGTCAGCTCTCCTGTGTGGTGTAGTATATAGAGGATCTGACAGTTCTCCTTTGTGGTGTAGTAGATAGTGGATCTGTCAGCTCTCCTGTATGGTGCAGTATATAGAGGATCTGTCATCTCTACTGTGTGCTGTAGTATATAGAGTATCTGTTGGCTCTCCTGTGTAGTGTAGTTTATTGAGGATCTGTCAGCTCTCCTGTGTGGTGTAATATATAGAGTATCTGTCAGCTCTCCTGTGTGGTGTAGTATATAGAGGATATGTCAGCTCTCCTGTGTGGTGTAGTATATAGAGGATGTGTCAGCTCTCCTGCGTGGTGTAGTATATAGAGGATCTGTCAGCTCTCCTGTGTGGTGTAGTATATAGAGGATCTGTCAGCTCTCCTGTGTGGTGTAGTATATAGAGGATCTGTCAGCTCTCCTGTGTGGTGTAATATATAGAGGATCTGTCAGCTCTCCTGTGTGGTGTAGTATATAGAGGATATGACAGTTCTCCTTTGTGGTGTAGTATATAGTGGATCTGTCAGCTCTCCTGTGTGGTGTAGTATATAGAGGATCTGTCAGCTCTCCTGTATGGTGTAGTATATAGAGGATCTGTCATCTCTACTGTGTGGTGTAGTATACATAGGATCTGTCATCTCTCCTGTGTGGTGTAGTATATAGAGGATCTGTCTGCTCTCCTGTGTGGTGTAGTATATAGAGGATCTGTCAGCTGTCCTGTCTGGTGTAGTATATAGTGGATCTGTCGGTTCTCCTGTGTGGTGTAATATATAGAGGATCTGCCAGCTCTCCTATGTGGTGTAGTGTGTAGAGGATCTGTCGGCTCTCCTGTGTGGTGTAGTATATAGAGGATCTGTCAGCTCTCCTGTGTGGTGTAGTATATAGAGGATCTGTCAGCTCTCCTGTGTGGTGTAGTATATACAGGATCTGTCGGCTCTCCTGTGTGGTGTAGTATATAGAGGTTCTGTCAGTTCTCCTGTGTGTTGTAGTTTATAGAGGATCTGTCAGCTTTCCTGCGTGGTGTAGTATATAGATGATCTGTCAGCTCTCCTGTGTGGTGTAGTATATAGTGGATCTGTCAGCTCTCCTGTGTGGTGTAATATATAGATGATCTGTCAGCTCTCCTGTGTGGTGTAGTATATAGAGTATCTGCCCGCTCTCCTGTGTGGTGTAGTATATAGAGGATCTGTCAGCTCTCCGTTGTGGTGTACTATATAGTGGATCTGTCAGCTCTCCTGTGTGGTGTAGTATATAGAGGATCTGTCAGCTCTCCTGTGTGCTGTAGTATATAGAGGATCTGTAAGCTCTCCTGTGTGGTGTAGTATATAGAGGATCTGTCAGCTCTCCTGTGTGGTGTATTATATAGAGGATCTGTCAGCTCTCCTGTGTGGTGTAGTATTTAGAGGATCTGTCAGCTCTCCTGTGTGGTGTAGTATATAGAGGATCTGTCAGCTCTCCTGTGTGGTGTAATATAGAGGATCTGTCAGCTCTCCTGTGTGGTGTAGTATATAGAGGATCTGACAGTTCTCCTTTGTGGTGTAGTATATAGAGGATCTGACATTTCTCCTTTGTGGTGTAGTATATAGTGGATCTGTCAGCTCTCCTGTGTGGTGTAGTATATAGAGGATCTGTCATCTCTACTGTGTGCTGTAGTATATAGAGTATCTGTTGGCTCTCCTGTGTGATGTAATATATAGATGATCTATTAGCTCTCCTGTGTGGTGTAGTATATAGAGTATCTGCCCGCTCTCCTGTGTGGTGTAGTATATTGAGGATCTGTCAGCTCTCCTGTGTGGTGTAGTATATAGTGGATCTGTCGGCTCTCCCGTGTAATGTAGTGTATAGAGGATCTGTCAGCTCTCCTGTGTGGTGTAGTATATAGAGGATCTGTCAGCTCTCCTGTGTGGTGTAGTATATAGAGGATCTGTCAGCTCTCCTGTGTGGTGTAGTATATACAGGATCTATCAGCTCTCCTGTGTGGTGTAGTATATACAGGATCTATCAGCTATCCTGTGTGGTTTAGTGTATAGAGGATCTGTCAGCTCTCCTGTGTGGCATAGTATATAGAGGATCTGTCAGCTCTCTTGTGTGGTGTAGTATATACAGGATCTATCAGCTCTCCTGTGTGGTGTAGTATATAGAGGATCTGTCAGCTCTCCTGTGTGGTGTAGTATATAGAGGATCTGTCAGCTCTCCTGTGTGGTGTAGTATATAGAGGATCTGTCAGCTCTCCTGTGTGGTGTAGTATATAGTGTATCTGTCGACTCTAGTGTGGTGCAATATATAGAGGATCTGCCAGCTCTCCTATGTGGTGTAGTGTATAGAGGATCTGTCGGCTCTACTGTGTGGTGTAATATATAGATGATCTGTCAGCTCTCCTGTGTGGTGTAGTATATAGAGGATCTGTCAGCTCTCCTGTGTGGTGTAGGATATAGAGGATGTGTCAGCTCTCCTGTGTGGTGTAGTATATAGAGGATCTGTCAGCTTTCCTGTGTGGTGTAGTATATAGAGGATCTGTCAGCTCTCCTGTGTGGTGTAGTATATTGAGGATCTGTCAGCTCTCCTGTGTGGTGTAGTACATAGAGGATCTGTCAGCTCTCCTGTGTGATGTAGTATATAGAGGATCTGTCAGTTCTCCTGTGTGATGTAGTATATAGAGGATCTGTCAGCTCTCCTGTGTGGTGTAGTATATAGAGGATCTGTCAGCTCCCCTGTGTGGTGTAGTATATAGAGGATCTGTCAGCTCTCCTGTGTGATTTAGTATATAGAGGATCTGTCAGTTCTCCTGTGTGATGTAGTATATAGAGGATCTGTCAGCTCTCCTGTGTGGTGTAGTATACAGAGGATCTGTCAGCTCTCCTGTGTGGTGTAGTGTATAGAGGACCTGTCAGCTCTCCTGTGTGGTGTAGTATATAGAGGATCTGTCAGCTCTCCTGTGTGGTGTAGTATATAGAGGATCTATCAGCTCTCCTGTGTGGTGTAGAATATAGAGGATCTGTCAGCTCTCCTGTGTGGTGTAATATATAGAGGATCTATCAGCTCTCCTGTGTGGTGTAGTATACAGATGATCTGTCGGCTCTCCTGTGTGGTGTAGTATATAGAGCATCTGTCAGCTCTCCTGTATTGTGTAGTATAAAGTGGATCTGTCAGCTCTCCTGTGTGGTGTAGTATATAGAGGATCTGTCAGCTCTCCTGTGTGGTGTAGTATATAGAGGATGTGTCAGCTCTCCTGTGTGGTGTAGTATATAGAGGATCTGTCAGATCTCCTGTGTGGTGTAGTATATAGAGTATCTGTCAGCTCTCCTGTGTGGTGTAGTATATAGAGGATCTGTCAGCTCTCCTGTGTGGTGTAGTATATAGAGGATCTGTCAGCTCTACTGTGTGGTGTAATATATAGAGGATCTGTCAGCTCTCCTGTGTGGTGTAGTATATAGAGGATCTGACAGTTCTCCTTTGTGGTGTAGTAGATAGTGGATCTGTCAGCTCTCCTGTATGGTGCAGTATATAGAGGATCTGTCATCTCTACTGTGTGCTGTAGTATATAGAGTATCTGTTGGCTCTCCTGTGTAGTGTAGTTTATTGAGGATCTGTCAGCTCTCCTGTGTGGTGTAATATATAGAGTATCTGTCAGCTCTCCTGTGTGGTGTAGTATATAGAGGATATGTCAGCTCTCCTGTGTGGTGTAGTATATAGAGGATGTGTCAGCTCTCCTGCGTGGTGTAGTATATAGAGGATCTGTCAGCTCTCCTGTGTGGTGTAGTATATAGAGGATCTGTCAGCTCTCCTGTGTAGTGTAGTATATAGAGGATCTGTCAGCTCTCCTGTGTGGTGTAATATATAGAGGATCTGTCAGCTCTCCTGTGTGGTGTAGTATATAGAGGATATGACAGTTCTCCTTTGTGGTGTAGTATATAGTGGATCTGTCAGCTCTCCTGTGTGGTGTAGTATATAGAGGATCTGTCAGCTCTCCTGTATGGTGTAGTATATAGAGGATCTGTCATCTCTACTGTGTGGTGTAGTATACATAGGATCTGTCATCTCTCCTGTGTGGTGTAGTATATAGAGGATCTGTCTGCTCTCCTGTGTGGTGTAGTATATAGAGGATCTGTCAGCTGTCCTGTGTGGTGTAGTATATAGTGGATCTGTCGGTTCTCCTGTGTGGTGTAATATATAGAGGATCTGCCAGCTCTCCTATGTGGTTTAGTGTGTAGAGGATCTGTCGGCTCTCCTGTGTGGTGTAGTATATAGAGGATCTGTCAGCTCTCCTGTGTGGTGTAGTATATAGAGGATCTGTCAGCTCTCCTGTGTGGTGTAGTATATACAGGATCTGTCGGCTCTCCTGTGTGGTGTAGTATATAGAGGTTCTGTCAGTTCTCCTGTGTGTTGTAGTTTATAGAGGATCTGTCAGCTCTCCTGCGTGGTGTAGTATATAGATGATCTGTCAGCTCTCCTGTGTGGTGTAGTATATAGTGGATCTGTCAGCTCTCCTGTGTGGTGTAATATATAGATGATCTGTCAGCTCTCCTGTGTGGTGTAGTATATAGAGTATCTGCCCGCTCTCCTGTGTGGTGTAGTATATAGAGGATCTGTCAGCTCTCCGTTGTGGTGTACTATATAGTGGATCTGTCAGCTCTCCTGTGTGGTGTAGTATATAGAGGATCTGTCAGCTCTCCTGTGTGCTGTAGTATATAGAGGATCTGTAAGCTCTCCTGTGTGGTGTAGTATATAGAGGATCTGTCAGCTCTCCTGTGTGGTGTATTATATAGAGGATCTGTCAGCTCTCCTGTGTGGTGTAGTATTTAGAGGATCTGTCAGCTCTCCTGTGTGGTGTAGTATATAGAGGATCTGTCAGCTCTCCTGTGTGGTGTAATATAGAGGATCTGTCAGCTCTCCTGTGTGGTGTAGTATATAGAGGATCTGACAGTTCTCCTTTGTGGTGTAGTATATAGAGGATCTGACATTTCTCCTTTGTGGTGTAGTATATAGTGGATCTGTCAGCTCTCCTGTGTGGTGTAGTATATAGAGGATCTGTCATCTCTACTGTGTGCTGTAGTATATAGAGTATCTGTTGGCTCTCCTGTGTGATGTAATATATAGATGATCTATTAGCTCTCCTGTGTGGTGTAGTATATAGAGTATCTGCCCGCTCTCCTGTGTGGTGTAGTATATTGAGGATCTGTCAGCTCTCCTGTGTGGTGTAGTATATAGTGGATCTGTCGGCTCTCCCGTGTAATGTAGTGTATAGAGGATCTGTCAGCTCTCCTGTGTGGTGTAGTATATAGAGGATCTGTCAGCTCTCCTGTGTGGTGTAGTATATAGAGGATCTGTCAGCTCTCCTGTGTGGTGTAGTATATACAGGATCTATCAGCTCTCCTGTGTGGTGTAGTATATACAGGATCTATCAGCTATCCTGTGTGGTTTAGTGTATAGAGGATCTGTCAGCTCTCCTGTGTGGCATAGTATATAGAGGATCTGTCAGCTCTCTTGTGTGGTGTAGTATATACAGGATCTATCAGCTCTCCTGTGTGGTGTAGTATATAGAGGATCTGTCAGCTCTCCTGTGTGGTGTAGTATATAGAGGATCTGTCAGCTCTCCTGTGTGGTGTAGTATATAGAGGATCTGTCAGCTCTCCTGTGTGGTGTAGTATATAGTGTATCTGTCGACTCTAGTGTGGTGCAATATATAGAGGATCTGCCAGCTCTCCTATGTGGTGTAGTGTATAGAGGATCTGTCGGCTCTACTGTGTGGTGTAATATATAGATGATCTGTCAGCTCTCCTGTGTGGTGTAGTATATAGAGGATCTGTCAGCTCTCCTGTGTGGTGTAATATATAGAGGATCTGTCAGCTCTCCTGTGTGGTGTAGTTTATAGAGTATCTGTCAGCTCTCCTGTGTGGTGTAGTATATAGAGGATCTGTCAGCTTTCCTGTGTGGTGTAGTATATAGAGGATCTGTCAGCTCTCCTGTGTGGTGTAGTATATTGAGGATCTGTCAGCTCTCCTGTGTGGTGTAGTACATAGAGGATCTGTCAGCTCTCCTGTGTGATGTAGTATATAGAGGATCTGTCAGTTCTCCTGTGTGATGTAGTATATAGAGGATCTGTCAGCTCTCCTGTGTGGTGTAGTATATAGAGGATCTGTCAGCTCCCCTGTGTGGTGTAGTATATAGAGGATCTGTCAGCTCTCCTGTGTGATGTAGTATATAGAGGATCTGTCAGTTCTCCTGTGTGATGTAGTATATAGAGGATCTGTCAGCTCTCCTGTGTGGTGTAGTATATAGAGGATCTGTCAGCTCTCCTGTGTGGTGTAGTGTATAGAGGACCTGTCAGCTCTCCTGTGTGGTGTAGTATATAGAGGATCTGTCAGCTCTCCTGTGTGGTGTAGTATATAGAGGATCTGTCACCTCTCCTGTCTGGTGTAGTATATAGAGGATCTGTCAGCTCTCCTGTGTGGTGTAGTATATAGAGGATCTGTCAGCTCTCCTGTGTGGTGTAGTATATAGAGGATCTGTCAGCTCTCCTGTGTGATGTAGTATATTGAGGATCTGTCAGCTCTCCTATGTGATGTAGCATATAGAGGATCTGTCAGCTTTCCTGTGTGGTATAGTGTATAGATGATCTGTCAGCTCTCCTGTGTGGTGTAGTATATAGAGGATCTGTCAGCTCTCCTGTGTGGTGTAGTATATAGAGGATCTGTCACCTCTCCTGTCTGGTGTAGTATATAGAGGATCTGTCAGCTCTCCTGTGTGGTGTAGTATATAGAGGATCTGTCAGCTCTCCTGTGTGGTGTAGTATATAGAGGATCTGTCAGCTCTCCTGTGTGATGTAATACATAGAGGATCTGTCAGCTCTCCTATGTGATGTAGTATATAGTGGATCCGTCAGCTTTCCTGTGTGGTGTAGTATATAGAGGATCTCTCGGCTCTCCTGTGTGGTGTAGTATACGGATGATCTGTCAGCTCTCCTGTGTGGTGTAGTATATAGTGGATCTGTCAGCTCTCCTGTGTGGTGTAGTATATAGAGGATCTCTCAGCTCTCCTGTGTGGTGTAGTATATAGTGGATCTCTCAGCTCTCCTGTGTGGTGTAGTATATAGATGATCTGTCAGCTCTCCTGTGTGGTGTAGTATATAGTGGATCTGTCAGCTCTCCTGTGTTGTGTAGTATATAGTGGATCTGTCAGCTCTCCTGTGTTGTGTATTATATAGAGGATCTGTCAGCTCTCCTGTGTGGTGTAGTATATAGTGGATCTGTCAGCTCTCCTGTGTTGTGTAGTATATAGAGGATCTGTCAGCTCTCCTGTGTGGTGTAGTATATAGTCGATCTGTCAGCTCTCCTGTGTTGTGTAGTATATGGAGGATCTGTCAGCTCTCCTGTATGGTGTAGTATGTAGAGGATCTCTCGGCTCTCCTGTGTGGTGTAGTATATAGTGGATCTGTCAGCTCTCCTGTGTTGTGTAGTATATAGTGGATCTGTCAGCTCTCCTGTGTTGTGTAGTATATAGAGGATCTGTCAGCTCTCCTGTGTGGTGTAGTATATAGTGGATCTGTCAGCTCTCCTGTGTGGTGTAGTATATAGAGGATCTGTCAGCTCTCCTGTGTGGTGTAGTATATAGAGGATCTGTCAGCTCTCCTGTGTGGTGTAGTACATAGAGGATCTGTCTGCTCTCCTGTGTGGTGTAGTATATAGATGATCTGTTGACTCTCCTGTGTGGGTAGTATATAGAGGATCTGTCAGCTCTCCTGTGTGGTGTAGTATATAGAGGATCTGTCAGCTCTCCTGTGTAGTGTAGTATATAGAGGATCTGTCAGCTCTCTTGTGTGGTGTAGTGTATAAAGGATGTGTCCTGTGTGGTGTAGTATATAGAGGATCTGTCCTGTGTGGTGTAGTATATAGAGGCTCTGTCAGCTCTCCTGTGTGGTGTAGTATATAGAGGATCTGTCAGCTCTCCTGTGTGGTGTAGTATATAGAGGATCTGTCAGCTCTCCTGTGTGGTGTAGTATATAGAGGATCTGTCAGCTCTCCTGAGTGGTGTAGTATATAGAGGATCTCTCAGCTCTTCTGTGTGGTGTAGTATATAGAGGATCTCTCGGCTCTCCTGTGTGGTGTAGTATATAGAGGATCTGTCACCTCTCCTGTCTGGTGTAGTATATAGAGGATCTGTCAGCTCTCCTGTGTGGTGTAGTATATAGAGGATCTGTCAGCTCTCCTGTGTGGTGTAGTATATAGAGGATCTGTCAGCTCTCCTGTGTGATGTAGTACATAGAGGATCTGTCAGCTCTCCTATGTGATGTAGTATATAGTGGATCTGTCAGCTTTCCTGTGTGGTGTAGTATATAGAGGATCTCTCGGCTCTCCTGTGTGGTGTAGTATACGGATGATCTGTCAGCTCTCCTGTGTGGTGTAGTATATAGTGGATCTGTCAGCTCTCCTGTGTGGTGTAGTATATAGAGGATCTCTCAGCTCTACTGTGTGGTGTAGTATATAGTGGATCTCTCAGCTCTCCTGTGTGGTGTAGTATATAGATGATCTGTCAGCTCTCCTGTGTGGTGTAGTATATAGAGGATCTCTCAGCTCTACTGTGTGGTGTAGTATATAGTGGATCTCTCAGCTCTCCTGTGTGGTGCAGTATATAGTGGATCTGTCAGCTCTCCTGTGTTGTGTAGTATATAGTGGATCTGTCAGCTCTCCTGTGTTGTGTAGTATATAGAGGATCTGTCAGCTCTCCTGTGTGGTGTAGTATATAGTGGATCTGTCAGCTCTCCTGTGTTGTGTAGTATATAGAGGATCTGTCAGCTCTCCTGTGTGGTGTAGTATATAGTCGATCTGTCAGCTCTCCTGTGTTGTGTAGTATATAGAGGATCTGTCAGCTCTCCTGTATGGTGTAGTATGTAGAGAATCTCTCGGCTCTCCTGTGTGGTGTAGTATATAGTGGATCTGTCAGCTCTCCTGTGTTGTGTAGTATATAGTGGATCTGTCAGCTCTCCTGTGTTGTGTAGTATATAGAGGATCTGTCAGCTCTCCTGTGTGGTGTAGTATATAGTGGATCTGTCAGCTCTCCTGTGTGGTGTAGTATATAGAGGATCTGTCAGCTCTCCTGTGTGGTGTAGTATATAGAGGATCTGTCAGCTCTCCTGTGTGGTGTAGTACATAGAGGATCTGTCTGCTCTCCTGTGTGGTGTAGTATATAGACGATCTGTCGGCTCTCCTATGTGGTGTAGTATATAGAGGATCTGTCAGCTCTCCTGTGTGGTGTAGTATATAGAGGATCTGTCAGCTCTCCTGTGTAGTGTAGTATATAGAGGATCTGTCAGCTCTCCTGTGTGGTGTAGTGTATAGAGGATGTGTCCTGTGTGGTGTAGTATATAGAGGATCTGTCCTGTGTGGTGTAGTATATAGAGGATCTGTCAGCTCTCCTGTGTGGTGTAGTATATAGAGGATCTGTCAGCTCTCCTGCGTGGTGTAGTATATAGAGGATCTGTCAGCTCTCCTGTGTGGTGTAGTATATAGAGGATCTGTCAGCTCTCCTGTGTGGTGTAGTATATAGAGGATCTGTCAGCTCTCCTGAGTGGTGTAGTATATAGAGGATCTCTCAGCTCTTCTGTGTGGTGTAGTATATAGAGGATCTGTCAGCTCTCCTGTGTGGTGTAGTATATAGAGGATCTGTCAGCTCTCCTGTGTGGTGTAGTATATAGAGGATCTGTCAGCTCTCCTGAGTGGTGTAGTATATAGAGGATCTCTCAGCTCTTCTGTGTGGTGTAGTATTTAGAGGATCTGTCAGCTCTCCTGTGTGGTGTATTACATAGAGGATCTGTCAGCTCTCCTGTGTGGTGTAGTATATAGAGGATCTGTCAGCTCTCCTGTGTGTTGTAGTATATAGAGGATCTGTCAGCTCTCCTGTGTGGTGTAGTACATAGAGGATCTGTCAGCTCTCCTGTGTGGTGTAGTATATAGTGGATCTGTCAGCTCTCCTGTATTGTGTAGTATATAGAGGATGTGTCAGCTCTCCTGTGTGGTGTAGTATATAGAGGATCTGTCGGCTCTCCTGTGTGGTGTAGTATATAGAGGATGTGTCAGCTCTCCTGTGTGGTGTAGTGTATAGAGGATCTGTCAGCTCTCCTGTGTGGTGTAGTATATGGAGGATCTGTCAGCTCTCCTGTGTGGTGTAGTATATAGAGGATGTGTCAGCTCTCCTGTGTGGTGTAGTATATAGAGGATCTGTCAGCTCTCCTGTGTGGTGCAGTATATAGAGGATGTGTCAGCTCTCCTGTGTGGTGTAGTATATAGAGGATCTGTCGGCTCTCCTGTGTGGTGTAGTATATAGAGGATTTGTCAGCTCTCCTGTGTGGTGTAGTATATAGAGGATCTGTCAGCTCTCCTGTATTGTGTAGTATATAGAGGATGTGTCAGCTCTCCTGTATTGTGTAGTATATAGAGGATGTGTCAACTCTCCTGTGTGGTGTAGTATATAGAGGATCTGTCCTGTGTGGTGTAGTATATAGAGGATCTGTCGGCTCTCCTGTGTGGTGTAGTATATAGAGGATCTGTCAGCTCTGCTGTGTGGTGTAGTATATAGAGGATCTGTCAGCTCTCCTGTGTGGTGTAGTATATAGAGGATCTGTCAGCTCTCCTGTGTGGTGTAGTATATAGAGGATCTGTCGGCTTTCCTGTGTGGTGTAGTATATAGAGGATCTGTCAGCTCTCCTGTGTGGTGTAGTATATAGAGGATCTGTCAGCTCTCCTGTGTGGTGTAGTATATAGAGGATCTGTCAGCTCTCCTATGTGGTGTAGTATATAGAGGATGTGTCAGCTCTCCTGTGTAGTGTAGTATATAGTGGATCTGTCAGCTCTCCTGTGTGGTGTAGTATATAGAGGATCTGTCGGCTCTCCTGTGTGGTGTAGTATATAGAGGATCTGTCAGCTCTCCTATGTGGTGTAGTATATAGAGGATGTGTCAGCTCTCCTGTGTAGTGTAGTATATAGTGGATCTGTCAGCTCTCCTGTGTAGTGTAGTATATAGTGGATCTGTCAGCTCTCCTGTGTGGTGTAGTATATAGTGGATCTGTCAGCTCTCCTGTGTGGTGTAGTATATAGAGGATCTGTCAGCTCTCCTGTGTGATGTAGTATATAGAGGATGTGTCAGCTCTCCTGTGTGGTGTAGTATATAGAGGATGTGTCAGCTCTCCTGTGTGGTGTAGTATATAGAGGATCTGTCCTGTGTGGTGTAGTATATAGAGGATCTGTCAGCTCTCCTGTATTGTGTAGTATATAGAGGATCTGTCAGCTCTCCTGTGTGGTGTAGTATATAGAGGATCTGTCGGCTCTCCTGTGTGGTGTAGTATATAGAGGATGTGTCAGCTCTCCTGTGTGGTGTAGTATATAGAGGATGTGTCAGCTCTCCTGTGTGGTGTAGTATATAGAGGATCTGTCAGCTCTCCTTTGTGGTGTAGTATATAGAGGATCTGTCCTGTGTGGTGTAGTATATAGAGGATCTGTCAGCTCTCCTGTATTGTGTAGTATATAGAGGATGTGTCAGCTCTCCTGTATTGTGTAGTGTATAGAGGATCTGTCAGCTCTCCTGTGTGGTGTAGTATATAGAGGATGTGTCAGCTCTCCTGTGTGGTGTAGTATATAGAGGATCTGTCCTGTGTGGTGTAGTATATAGAGGATCTGTCGGCTCTCCTGTGTGGTGTAGTATATAGAGGATCTGTCAGCTC
The DNA here is from genome assembly GCF_046119375.1 of Phyllobates terribilis. Classification (NCBI taxonomy): domain Eukaryota; kingdom Metazoa; phylum Chordata; class Amphibia; order Anura; family Dendrobatidae; genus Phyllobates; species Phyllobates terribilis. The sequence continues at coordinate 1,887,591 of NW_027363106.1, read as the reverse complement.
TCCTGTGTGGTGTAGTATATAGAGGATCTGTCAGCTCTCCTGTGTGGTGTAGTATATAGTGGATCTGTCAGCTCTCCTGTATTGTGTAGTATATAGAGGATGTGTCAGCTCTCCTGTGTGGTGTAGTATATAGAGGATCTGTCAGCTCTCCTGTGTGGTGTAATATATAGAGGATCTGTCAGCTCTCCTGTATTGTGTAGTATATAGAGGATGTGTCAGCTCTCCTGTGTGGTGTAGTATATAGAGGATCTGTCAGCTCTCCTGTGTGGTGTAGTATATAGTGGATCTGTCAGCTCTTCTGTGTGATGTAGTATATAGAGTATCTGTCGGCTCTCCTGTGTGGTGTAGTATATAGAGGATCTGTCAGCTCTCCTGTGTGGTGTAGTATATAGAGGATCTGTCAGCTCTCCTGTGTGGTGTAGTATATAGAGGATCTGTCAGCTCTCCTGTGTGGTGTAGTATATAGAGGATCTGTCAGCTCTCCTGTGTGATGTAGTATATAGAGGATCTGTCCTGTGTGGTGTAGTATATAGAGGATCTGTCAGCTCTCCTCTGTGGTGTAGTATATAGAGGATGTGTCAGCTCTCCTGTGTGGTGTAGTATATAGAGGATGTGTCAGCTCTTCTGTGTAATGTAGTATATAGAGGATCTGTCAGCTCTCCTGTGTGGTGTAGTATATAGAGGATGTGTCAGCTCTCCTGTGTGGTGTAGTATATAGAGGATCTGTCAGCTCTCCTGTGTGGTGTAGTATATAGAGGATCTGTCCTGTGTGGTGTAGTATATAGAGGATCTGTCAGCTCTCCTCTGTGGTGTAGTATATAGAGGATGTGTCAGCTCTCCTGTATTGTGTAGTATATAGAGGATCTGTCAGCTCTCCTGTGTGGTGTAGTATATAGAGGATCTGTCAGCTCTCCTGTATTGTGTAGTATATAGAGGATCTGTCAGCTCTCCTGTGTGGTGTAGTATATAGAGGATCTGTCAGCTCTCCTGTGTGGTGTAGTATATAGAGGATCTGTCAGCTCTCCTGTGTGGTGTAGTATATAGAGGATCTGTCGGCTCTCCTGTGTGGTGTAGTATATAGAGGATCTGTCAGCTCTCCTGTATTGTGTAGTATATAGAGGATGTGTCTGCTCTCCTGTGTGGTGTAGTATATAGAGGATCTGTCAGCTCTCCTGTATTGTGTAGTATATAGAGGATCTGTCAGCTCTCCTGTGTGGTGTAGTATATAGAGGATCTGTCGGCTCTCCTGTGTGGTGTAGTATGACTCGCCCAGGGGGAATATGGGTGACTCGGTACCCGGGCCTTTACCTTCTTCGGATGTCACGGGCCCGTACCCTGGGGTCACTCTTTAAAAAAAAAGGGTTTGTTAACAGTTTTGTCTCGTGACGCCACCTGTGGTTCCCGGTAATGAGTACCGGCGCTGCTGCAGACCTCTGAAGCAGATGTTAGGGCAGCTGGGTTGGCATGGCTCTCCACAGGCAGAGCACAGCTCCAGGGCAGTGTAGATGCAGATGGTGATGCTGGGCGTTGTAGTGCAGGAGCGATAGCGTTGTAGAAATAACTGACAGAAACAGTGGGGTGCAGTCATCCGAGTTTACTCACAGTTCTTTAGCTTCCTCAGGTGCACTGTACAGGTGTCAGCCTCCCATGTCGCGCTGCGTTTACCAGGCAGGGGCTCAGCACTCTCCCACGTACTTCAAGAGCACTTAACGGGACCCCCTTTCTGTATGTTCCTTTCTTAGCTGACTTCCCGCGGTGGGTCTTCTCCCTCCTGCCATGCGCCCCGCCACACAAAGTGCCGATCTGTTACCTTGAGATCCCTCTGGGCAACTTGAAGTTCCCGGACCTTGCTTGGTGCCCTTCACGGCGGCTTAGGTGAGGTTGTGGCAACTGCACAATGAAAGTTTTCCAGCCGAGACCTGAAGTAACTCGGCTAGTCCAGGGACCGGTTCCCTTCTTGCAGCCTGATCCCTCTGACACCTGGCAGATTCGGGCGTACGGGTGCCGTCCTGCACTCACCGTACCCCCTGGGATCCCTTAAGTTACTGGAGCCTTCCTCCCTAGCTCCCACTCCTCTCTCCTTCTTGGGCATGACAGGCTGAGCCTGCCTGCCGAGCAGAGCTCCTGCAGAGCCCCTGCTCCTCTCACTTCTCCTCACTGAATCCACCCCTACACATGGTGATGTGACGCTCTCAGCCCTGCCCTGGGAAGATGGGGGTACTCGGAGTCGGGTCAGATGTTGAGAACGGGGGTGCAGTCGTGGCCTGGACCCGTTCCTTGCCCAGGGCCGTCACATTGAAAATGATGCTAGGGCTTTCCGGGTTGAGTGGTAATTGTCGACTACGCCACCTGTGGTGTCTGGTGATGCGCCACCAGCGCAACTACAGTCCGCTGAGGCCTGGAGTCATGGCGGCTAAAGTTCCCGCCGCTCCCTACAGGCGGAGCGCGGCCTCAGGGCCGGTAAAGCAGGATAAAGGGGGGGTAGTAGTGCGGCAGTAGGGACGCGGCGTCGCACGGAATGGCGCGTAATGAACAGTCCGGAGGCCATAGGGATGAATTTCCAAGGCTTTACTCACATTAGAGATGGCAGAAGTAAGGCGACTCCCTGCTCCCCACGGAGTCCTGCGGTCACCAGGGACCGGGGTCCGACAACCTCCGAGCAAGTCCAGCATTCAATCGGGACCCCGCACCTGAGTGTTCCTGAACTACAGACCGTATCCTCTCCTGTCTGTGTGTGTGTAGATAGGCCGGATCTCCCTCTGAACTCCTCTCAGAACAAGGGCACGGGTGGCAGCTCTGCTCCTTCCGATACCCGATGGGATCCTCTGGGCCTACCGGGCTTTACCAACCAGGACATGGAGTAGCAAGGTCGGGTGTCGGGGGCCGGTACCCCTCTTGCAGCTGGACTCCCTCTGAATATATCAGGTGGTGAGGACAGGTGGCGTACACTGCTCCATCTGCATCCTCCCCGGGATCCATTTGCTGTGGAGCTACACTCTTTAGCTCCGGGCCTTCTTGGTCGTGGTCCTTGACCGGGTTGAGACATTCCTCGTCTGCAACCTGCCCCTCGTTCCAAGGCTGGGGTATGAGGGCTGTGTCTCCATCCACTGTAGGTTCACACATGATCCACGTTCAGGGTGGGAGATCACAATACCTCACAGTAATTAACAGCACAAAGACCAAAACCAAAGATGGCTTTTTATTAAATATGAAATTTAAAGTGTCACTAAATTGTAAGTCCTCCACCCTCACCCACTAACTGGTTCCCCTCACTCTTGGTTCCCCAGTCTCCCTGTAACCAGGAGGGCAGCAACTGGTGCATACTAGCCCCCTCTGGTGGAGAAATGTGGTGTTGGATGCAAAGGTTGAGTCCCGACCATCACGCTGTTCTTACCTCGGAGGAGGAACACTACACTCCATTACAGAAGTGCAGCATCCCTGTGGCGGTCGAACCTTCAGGGGCGCCACAGTTCTACAGTGGGATGAGCTACATAATGAAGTTTCTCTTAAGGGGCACTTGGAAGGGAAGATGTCCTTATCACCCCGGTCAGTAAAATCTTTATAGTGGTGGCAGGATGAGCCTAACCTATCTCGAGGGGTTCCCTGGGTACTTAGGGTCACTAGAACAATTACCACAGATGCGAGTCCGAGAGGGTGGGGAGCCCATCTGGGAGATATGGTAGCCCAGGGGACCTGGTCAGATATCGAAAAGGGTCTCTCCTCCAATGCAAAAGAACTTCTGGCGGTAGACAAGGCGGTGAATAATTTCTTACCTTTCCTTCAGGGCCAGAATGTAAAGATCCTCTTGGATAATCTAGTTGCGGTAGCATATGTGAACCACCAGGGGGATACATGGTCAAGATCGCTGATGAGAGTGACAGATCATCTCTTCCAGATTACAGAAAGTCACCTCCTTTCCCTGATGGCCCTCTATATAAGGGAAAAAGAAAACATGAGAGCAGATTTCCCAAGCTGCTATCCTCTGATGCAAGGGGAATGGGAACTAAATCAAGGAATTTTTACCCAAATAGCCGAAGATGGGGGGGGGGCCTCCGGTCAGGTAGATCCGTTTGCCACAAAACTAAATCGGAAGACAAAGATCTTGTGTTCCCTAAATCCCCTAGCTGTGGACGCTTTCCTGATACGTTGGTGTTTCAGGATGGCGTATGACTCCTCCCCCCCTGGTTGGCTGTTCTTCTCATGGTAATAAGAAAGATCAGGGAGGACAAGGCCAGGGTTCTGCTGATCGCACCCTTTTGGCCAAGGAGGCCCTGGTTCTCATGCCTGAGGAACATGTCCATCTCCGATCCTTGGGTTCTTCCAGAGATTCCATATCTCCTTCTCCGGGGTCCGATATTCCATCCTCAAGCAACTGGCCTCCACTTGACGGTGTGGAACTTGAAAGGACACTGCCAAATCAGAAAGGTTTTTCCAAAGGTCTAGTAACCATCCTGCACAGGAGAAAACCTGTTACAACCCAGATTTATGCCACAAGTTGGAGAAAGTTTTTGTCTTTCTCTGGTTCTGGGGTTCATGGGGAGGGGGTGCCAATAGGACAAATCTTTGGAGTTTTTACAAAAAAGTCTTGAACTAGGGTTATCCACCAGCACCCTTAAAGTACAGATTTCTGCCTTGGGTGCCCTATATAGCTGTGATGTAGCTTGTAACTACTGGGTTTCTCGGTTCATTAAGGCAGCTTTTAGATCTAGACTCATTATTAAAAGCAGCTTGGTTCCCTGGTATTTAAATTTGGTTCTAAAGGCCTTGACTATCTCGCTGTTTGAGCTAATAGTCAGCAACCCTTAAATCCCTCTCTCTTAAGACCGCTTTAATATCTTTAACCTCGGCCAGGAGCATTAGTGACATCCAGGCCCTGTCTATGGCCTCGCCGTTTACTCAAATTCTGGATGATAGGCAGGATCTGGTCTAAAAATCACTCTCTCTCCCTAAGGTAGCTACTCGTTTCAACAGACTTCAGGAAGTCCTCCTACCCTCCTTTTGTCCACATCCTAGTAACCAGAAAGAGGTGGAGTTACATACGTTAGAAGTGAGGAGATGTCTGGTTAGGTAACATTCAGTTACCAAAAGCTTTAGGAAAGATAACTCGTTGTTTATATCCTACCAAGGGGCTAGGAACGGTCTAAGGTCACGAAGTCCACCATAGCTAGATGGAATTGGGAGGCCATTTCTCTATCATATACAGTATAGACCAAAAGTTTGGACACACCTTCGCATTTAAAGATTTTTCTGTATTTTCTTGACTATGGAAATTGTACATTCACACTGAAGGCATCAAAACTGAATTAACACATGTGGAATTATATACTTAACAAAAAAGTGTGAAACAACTGAAAATATGTCTTATATTCTAGGTTCTTCAAAGTAGCCACCTTTTGCTTTAATGATTGCTTTGCACACTCTTGGCATTCTCTTGATGAGCTTCAAGAGGTAGTCACCGGAAATGGTCTTCCAACAATCTTGAAGGAGTTCCCAGAGATGCTTAGCACTTGTTGGCCCTTTTGCCTTCACTCTGCGGTCCAGCTCACCCCAAACCATCTCGATTGGGTTCAGGTCTGGTGACTGTGGAGGCCAGGTTATCTGGCGTAGTCCCCCATCACTCTCCTTCTTGGTCAAATAGCCCTTACACAGCCTGGAGGTGTGTTTGGGGTCATTGTCCTGTTGAAAAATAAATGATGGTCCAACTAAATTCAAAGCGGATGGAATAGCATGCTGCTGCAAGATGCTGTGGTAGCCATGCTGGTTCAGTATGCCTTCAATTTTGAATAAATCCCCAACAGTGTCACCAGCAAAGCACCCCCACACCATCACACCTCCTCCTCCATGCTTCACGGTGGGAACGAAGCATGTAGAGTCCATCCGTTCACCTTTTCTGCGTCGCACAAAGACACGGTGGTTGGAACCAAAGATCTCAAATTTGGACTCATCAGACCAAAGCACAGATTTCCACTGGTCTAATGTCCATTCCTTGTGTTCTTTACCCCAAACAAGTCTCTTCTGCTTGTTGCCTGTCCTTAGCAGTGGTTTCCTAGCAGCTATTTTACCATGAAGGCCTGCTGTACAAAGTCTCCTCTTAACAGTTGTTGAAGAGATGTGTCTGCTGCTAGAACTCTGTGTGGCATTGACCTGGTCTCTAATCTGAGCTGCTGTTAAACTGCGATTTCTGAGGCTGGTGACGCGGATAAACTTATCCTCAGAAGCAGAGGTGACTCTTGGTCTTCCTTTCCTGGGGCGGTCCTGATGTGAGCCAGTTTCTTTGTAGCGCTTGATGGTTTTTGCAACTGCACTTGGGGACACTTTCAAAGTTTTCCCAATTTTTCGGACTGACTGACCTTCATTTCTTAAAGTAATGATGGACACTCGTTTTTCTTTACTTAGCTGCTTTTTTCTTGCCATAATACAAATTCTAACAGTCTGTTCAGTAGGACTATCAGCTGTGTATCCACCAGACTTCTGCACAACACAACTGATGGTCCCAACCCCATTTATAAGGCAAGAAATCCCACTTATTAAACCTGACAAGACATAACTTTGAAGTGAAAACCATTTCCAGTGACTATCTCTTGAAGCTCATCAAGAGAATGCCAAGAGTGTGCAAAGCAGTCATCAAAGCAAAAGGTGGCTATTTTGAAGAACTTAGAGTATAAGACATATTTTCAGCTGTTTCACACTTTTTTGTTAAGTATATAATTCCACATGTGTTAATTCATAGTTTTGATGCCTTCAGTGTGAATGTACAATTTTCATAGTCATGAAAATACAGAAAAATCTTTAAATGAGAAGGTGTGTCCAAACTTTTGGTCTGTACATCTAGCGGCGAGGAAGGGCCAGAAGTGCTGAAGGCTCATTCCACCCGGGCTGTGGCGACCTCCTGGGCTGAGAAGACAGGTGTCTCGATAGAAGACATATTTAAGGCTGCTACCTGGTCCTGTCCCTCTACATTCCATAGACACGATAGGTTAGATACAGGTGTATCGGCTGACCTCACCTTTGGGAGAAGAGTGTTCCAGGCTGTGGTCCTTCAATAGATTACTTCATCTCTGTAATTCTCTCGTGGTGCTGTCATGGTCGACCGATAAAATATTAAATTACATACCGGTAATGGGATTTTTCGGAGACCATGACAGCACCCTTATATTCCCTCCTTTCACGTTTGTGGGAACACTCCCGTTTTATTAATTATAATCTCACACTCAGTAGGTGTCGTCTGGTATGGCAATTTTGTGATTGTTTGCTGTGTTTATTAACCTGGCGGTCCTCTCAATGCTCTGTAATCCAAACTGAGGCGGGAGAGAGGTGGCGCCCTTTTAAGCCTGTATGTTTCCTCTCCTTGGTGGGCGGATCCCCTCTCTCGTGGTGCTGTCATGGTCTCTGAAAAATCCTGTTACCGGTAAGTAACTTACGACTATTCATTTGATGGAGCAATCAAAAAGTTGTACCCCAAAATGGTATTAAAAACGGTCTTAGAAAATTGGAACACAAGCCAAACAATTTGTTTGCAAAGTTTAGAATTTTTTAAAAGCAGTAAAATGTTTTCGTTTTCTTCTGCACCATTTCACTTTATTTGGAATTCATTGCCCTTTTTTTTCTATATGTTGCACAGTAAAGTGAATGGCGTCTTTCAAAAATGCTGTAATTTTGTCCCACAAAGTACACCTCAACCCTGCTGTATTGAATAGTGTCTGTGTTATTCACTATGTGATATGTGTTTTTTTATTGTATACTAATGTATAGTGACTAGTGATGATCGAGCGTGTTCTATGAACCCATTCAGCGAGCACGCTAACAGCCGTGACACTTGCAGGCACGGCGACCTTAAAAGAAATGCCGAGCATGCCAAAATACTCGGCGAGCACCCGAGCGTGCTTGCCGAAGGGGTTGATAGAACACGCTCGATCATCACTAATAGTGACCAGATGCCTCTAAGGAATCTTTTTTGGCCTCTGTTTTACTGGTGCTTGAAGTGCAATTTTTTGTAGCTCTAATGATTAAGTAATATGCAACTATGTGAACTGCAATTGCCAATTAACAATTTAAGGGAATCCATCAGATATACCCCTCCCTCCAATTCCCATTCATGACCATGCAGGATTTGGAAAGCTAAATCCATAGACACCTCTATATCTTTTATCTGTTGCTGCATTTCTGAGTGCTCTGGGTGTAACGGAGCACTAACCAAGCCTCAGCCTTCCAAGGTTGCTTCCCTGCCCAGCACCAGCCTCTGTATCTTGATTGATAGCTCACTGTCAGCTTTTTGGGACGTCAGGCACCAAGCAAGGAAAATCAGTGAGCTAGACACTAGCACTGGGAACTTTCCCTCCGTACATAAACAAAACATAAACCAAAAAAAAAGCAATTTGGCACGTTACTTAATTTATGTAGATTTATAGAATGAAATGTTGGATTTCGTACGAGCTCGATCCTTGTTTTTCACAGAACTCATATCTATTATAGTCTAGGGCTGTTCACATATTTCTGCGGACCGCTAACAGTGTGGATTCTGGTGTCTCGCTCCTTCCCTCAGGTTGTATTCCAAAAGCCTCCTCCAATAAGCAAGTTCTGGACAAGCTGCAGGTGGAGAGGGAGTGCGGGATTACGGTGAAGGCCCTGACTGCGTCTCTGTTTTACACTTACGAGGGAAAGAAGTATCTCCTGAACCTGATCAACACTCCGGTGAGTGTGACGTTTCTTCTTGATTTGTTTCTCTGTGGTCTTGTTGCGGATGTTCAACAGGTCACGGCGGTCGCGTGACCTGTCACATGACTAAATTACGTCATGGAAGATCCTTTCACTCCACCGCAAGCCATACAAGAGATCGGACGCAGTGGAGAAAAGACCGGGGGCCATCAGAAGGTAAGTATAATGTTATTTTCTCCAATCCCCTCCATGACAGCACACCTGGAGGTAGCATCCCCATCCTAATTAGGGACAGGAAAACAAGAGGTTAAATAGCCCCTTCCCCCAACAATCCCCAGTGTTTTCCTGTCCCTATGGGATGAAGAGGTTACCTGGGGTGCCTGCGGCCGGCAAGCAGGGCCCTATTAAATTTACCTGCCGGGCTGCAGGGAGCGATCGCCTCCGACCTTCCTTCCTTTGCAGCTCCCGTGTCTCCTTGAGAGCGGGACCCCCCACACACACACTCGCCTGCGTGTAAAGCCGAGTAGGGTTTTGGGGGCTGGGGGCCTCCTGTTGCTCCCCGGCCGGAGTCTCCTCTGTCCTCCGTGGCGGCGTGCCGGAAGTCAGGCTTTTGGCCAGCGGGACGTCACTTCTGGTGCGTTCCACCGTGGAACGCATGGGGCCGCGGCGGGAAATTCAAAAGGAGAAGCCGCGGTTTGCCCTGAAAATGAGGATCCTTCACTAGATAGGTGAAAATTTGGCACTGGATCTCGGTCTCCCCTATAAAAGACCCAGATGAGAAGACTCCATTAAGGTAGGACAGAATATTCTGCTACTATGGAGGGTGCTGTTCCAAAGCCTGCGTCTGCAGAGCCCAGCACTAACCCGGCCCCAGTAAGTACTAGGTCCTAGGTTATTCCCCACTCTCTTTTGAGCAGGATCCTAAATATATTTTAAATCTCCCCTTTTTTTATTTTTAATTTAGGGAGACAAGGATCCTGCACCGACAGTGGGAGAAAGCACTACAGTTCGCAAATGTGCCATCTGTATAAAAAAGCTAGCTTCAGGGCATAAGAAACCCCTCTGCTGGAAATGCACTGACAACATTGTGAAGGAAGAACAGCCTTCCCTTATGGAAGAAGTCAGGGGAATGGTTCGGCAGGAAATACAATCTTCCCTAGCCTCCTTCTCACAAGCCAGAGCTGAAGGTCCATCTCCCCCCAAAAGGAGAAAATATACGGTTAGGGAGACCTCTGATTCAGAATTAGGGTCTATGGAGGAACCGGAAGAAGGGGTCCTAAGTGAAGATCATGAGGAAGATAGGAAATATTACTTTTCGTCTGAGAATATGGAGGAATTGTTGTCGCAGGTGAGAGACACGATGCAGGTGGAAGAGGAGAAGGAAACCAGTACAGTTCAGGATGAAATGTTTGGCGGTCTGAAATCCAAGAAGAAGGTAGTGTTCCCTGTGCATGACAACATTTGGAGTCTTATTTTGGATGAATGGGAGTCACCTGAGAAAAGGCTTAGTATGGCAGGAGAAATGAAGGATAGATTCCCTCTAGATGAAAAGGCGGCTAAGCTATGGATGGAAGTCCCGAAGGTTGATGTACAGGTGGCAAGGGTTGCGAAGAAAACAACCCTTCCCTTTGAAGACTCGTCACAGCTCAAAGATCCTATGGATAGGAAGATGGAAAGCCTTCTAAGGAAGGCATGGGAAACATCGGCGGCTTCACTGAAGACTAATATCGCTTCAACTTGTGTAGCTCTTTCCATGTTCCTCTGGCTCCAACAACTAGAGGAACATCTCTGGAAAGGTACCACTCAAGAGGACCTACTAGCATCTCTTCCTTTTCTGCAGAAGGCCACTGGATTCCTAGCGGATGCCTTGGCGGAGTCGGTCAAGATTGCGGCAAGATTGGCAGCATTATCAAATTCTACGAGAAGAGCTTTGTGGTTGAAGATGTGGAGTGGGGACTACGCATCAAAATCTAAGCTTTGTTCCATTCCATTTAAAGGAGAGTATATGTTTGGGGCGGTCCTAGACGAGTTGTTGGAGAAAGCATCCGACAAGAAGAAATCTCTGTCAGAGCCAAAGAATCCAAAAAGTTTCAGAAAGAGACCATTTCTTCTCCCTCAACAACAACAGCAGCAAGCATTTCAGTACAGAGGCAAGGGTAAAACTGGTCGCTGGAGTTACACAAAAGGGGGAAGAGGTAGGAATATCTTTCAAGGTTCTAGGCAGGACAGACAATGACACCAAGAAGGTAGGAGGCAGAATTGCGAGCTTCCTTCCTCAATGGCAGCTTATTGATTGGAAAAGGATTTGTCGTGGCAACAGTAGACCAGCCAGAGGCTTACTACCACGTGCCAATTCATCCGGATTACAGAAAATTTCTCAGATTTGCTGTAACTCAGAACCGAGAGGTACTTAATTTTCAATTCAATGTACTCCCCTTCGGCATTTCGTCAGCACCCCGCCTGTTTACAAAGATCATGGCAGAGGTAGTAGGTTTATCCAAGGAAACTGAATATCTGCATCGTCCCATATTTAGACAATTTTTTGGTGATGGTTCCCTCGGTTTCAAGTTTGGAAAGAGACCTCCAGATGACCCTCCAGATCCTGGAATCCTTGGGATGGTTGATAAACTACCAAAAGTCAGATCTGATTCCTTCCACCAGGAAGACCTACTTGGGAATTCTCCTGGATTCTCAGCAACAAGCCTCTTTCTGCCAAAAGAGAAGCAGATTCAGTTGAGGTCAAAAGTTTATGCACTAAAGAACCAGAGCGGAGTGTCATTAAGATTCGCCATGTCCGTCCTCGGGTCCATGACCTCATCTATTCAGGCGGTACCTTGGGCTCAAGCGCATTCAAGGGTCCTTCAAACTTCAAAACTACATCCTTTCCTGTTGGGACAGATCTCCAAGTTCCCTCTCCAACAGAATTCATCTGCCAGAGAAGGTGAAAGCATCTTTAAATTGGTGGCTCTGTCCAGGAAATCTGGAGAAAAGTTCAGCATGGATTCAACTTCCCTTGTTATCCGTCAAAACAGACGCAAGCAAAAGGGGATGGGAGCAGTAGTCTCCCACGTGGCCTTCCAAGGGGTCTGGTCGCAAGAAATAGCAGAGCAGTACTCAAACTTAAGAGAAATGAAAGTGGTGGAAGAAACCCTATGGGCAGCCACTACTGTGCTTCAGGGGTCGCATGTCAGAGTCTACTCGGACAATATGACAACTGTAGCCCACTTGAGACATCAGGAAAGTACAAGAAACAGGAGGTTACAGATGATCTCCGAAAGGATCTTCCATTGGGCGGAGCATAATCTACTATCCTTATCGGCTCTGCATCTGAGGGGCTCCGACAACTATCATGCAGATCTTCTGAGCAGAAAAGACATTCATCCAGGGGAGTGGAGCATGAACTCGAAGATATTTCAGATGATTGTTCAAAAGTGGGAATACCCAGATGTGGACCTGTTTGCGAACCAGGAAAACGCAAAAGTAAGAGCCTTTTTCTCTTTGAAACCCGAGGATTCAGCAACAGGGGTAGATGCATTCGCTCACCCTTGGAAAGTTGGGCTCGCTAATGCTTTTCCCCTGATTCTGTTAATACCAAGGACTTTACAAAAAATCAGGTCGGAAGGGGTCAAGACTATCCTAATAGCTCCAATGTGGCCAAAAAGAGCATGGTTCGGAACATTGAGCAGTCTAAGAATGGATGATCCATTGATGCTTCCTCGAATCCACGATCTGCTGCATTAGGGCCAGATTTTCCATCCGGCCCCTCAGAATTTGGCTCTAGCTGCTTGGCTTCTGAGACCGCCCTCTGAAAAGCCAGAGGCTTCTCAGTACAGGTGATCCAAATGTGGCGCCCTGCTGTGCATTGGTGCCACAGAACCCAGAAGGGTGCATGGATGGATTTCTCCACAAGAGGCCCTCACTACATACAAACACCTCTACCTTCCAACTCATACCAGCAGAGGGAGCCCAGATAGAGAGAGAGCCTGAGAACGTGCCGACGCTCAGATAGCGGTGAAGACGCAGCACGTCAGCTGCCTAGTAGTGAGGGCCCCGAGTGTGGCCGACGGCAAGGAGAAAAAGGGGAGTGAAACCAAGGGGGAAGAGGAGCACAATAAGCTTACCCCGTTATATCTACCGGACACCGGGTCCGCGCCTACAGGGACCCTTTACACCCAGTGGGGATAACCGGAATCCCAGGAGGACTACAAGTCCCTGGCAAACCTGAAGGCTAGACACACACAGGATCAGGAACCACGAAGGCCCCGACGTCCAGGGAAAGTGGTTACCAACCAGAGGTCCTGTTTCTGAGCATCTGGTGAAGTAAAAGCAGGACACATAAGCTATGCCCAGTTGCAGGCTGGCCAGGAGCATACATAGGGACAGACACGGATCAGGAGGCCCTATACCCGCTCCCTGGGGAGAAGTCCAAAAGTGCGCCCTTCATCTGGAGTACCCTGGACCGTACCTAACAGCTGTACCAGTAAAGGTAATGAAGCAAATCCCCTGTCTCTGTCCGTTACTCCTGCTGTGCCATCGCTTTCCCTGCACCACAACGCTCAGCGCAACCTGCATCATTTATACTGCCCTGAGGCCTGCTGCACCTGTGGGGAGCCGTTCCATCTCAAGCTGTCCTGACATCTGCCTCAGAGGACTGTTGCAGCGCTGGTGATCCTCACCAGACACCACACGTGGCGTCACGACAAATTCCCTACAAATAATTCCTTTTGGCACTGACCGCCCTGGGCCAGCCACCGCGATAATCCCTGCAGGCAGTCTTAGGCCCGGCTGCCGGGTGCCCCGCGACACCCCTGGGGGCGAGTCACATACACTGCAGAAAAGCAGAAAACCAGTCACAAATTCCATCTATGGAAAAATCTAGAAAGCTTTCAAGCTATGGTATGAGCCTCGTCCATTAGATCCCTTTCGGCCTGACGTGGCCAGAATCTTGGATTTCCTACAGAACGGTCTGTCTAAAGGATTAAGACCAAGTACGCTGAAGGTCCAAGTCTCGCCTTTATGTTCCTATTTTGATGCTGATTTGGCCCAAAACAGACAGATGGATTAAGAGGTTCATGATAGCTGCTTCTCGGATTAATCCAACAAGAGCTAAAATAGTTCCACCTTGGGATCTCAACGTAGTTCTTAGAGGTCTAACTATGCATCCTTTCGAGCCAATAGCCGAGGCACACATAGACAAATTGTCTTGGAAAGCGGCATTGCTTGTAGCTCTGACTACAGCCAGAAGAGTGAGTGAAATCCAAGCCCTGTCTATCAGAGAGACTTATTGTCGTATTTTGGAGGACAGGATCATCCTCCAGTTGGATCCTTCTTTTCTACCTAAAGTGTCGTCTAATTTTCATATGTCTCAGCCCATAATTCTTCCGTCATTCTGTCAAAATCCATCAAATAGCAAGGAAGAAGAATTCCACGCGTTGGATGTAAGAAGGACTATAATCCGCTATTTGAGGCAGACTGAAAGCTGGAGGAAGGATCAGAACCTATTTGTCCAATATGGAGGCCCCAATAAAGGAAAGAAAATTGCAAAAATACGCTAGCAAATTGGATTAAGAAAGCAATTTGTGAAACATACATAGTTCAAGATTTGCCTCCTCTGGAATACTTGAAAGCTCTTTCTACTAGTGCTATGTCGGTCTCCTGGGCGGAAAAAGCTAGTGCATCCATTGAGCAGATTTGCCGGGCAGCTACATGGTCGTCTGTCCATACCTTTGCTAAACATTATAGACTAGATGTAATATCTAATAGAGACTTAGCATTTGGAAGGAAAGTCCTTCAGGCTGTTGTCGCTCCCTAAAATTCATTCTTTGGTATTACTCCAGGTGTGCTGTCATGGAGGGGATTGGAGAAAATAGAATTAGACTTACCAGTAATTCGGTTTCTAAGACCCTCCACAACAGCATGGGTAGTTCCCTCCATTTCTTTATTGATTGGAAAAATCCTTAGTGTTAATAAATATTTAGAGCATTCATACTGTGTGGTCCTTTGAAAACACTGGGGATTGTAGCAGGGAGGGGCTATTTAACATCTTGTTTTCCTGTCCCTAATTAGGATGGGGAGGCTACCTCCAGGTGTGCTGTCGTGGAGGGTCTTAGAAACAGAATTACCGGTAAGTCTAATTCTATTTTTCTTTTTTTACCATTTTTATTCTTTTTTTCAACTATTAACTTGGTCACACTATATAAATACATGCCGGTTGCAAGGATTTATATAGTGTGACCAAGTTGTCAAGCACTTTCCAAGTGATGCTAAAATCGCTTGGAAAGCGGTTGACAACCCGCATGCGGACATGCATGTGAAAAACGCTTCACTTACGTTTGTCCCTGGCAGGAAAAACGCATGTAAAATCTGCATGCGTTTTTTCTGCCAGAGAGATGCAGAAACACTCAGGAAAATCCGGAGCATTTCTGCATCGTGGGCATGTGGCGCCCCTGAGGGTTCAGTCGCCACAGAGGTATTGCACCTCACCCAGAGGTGTGGTGTCTCGCTTCACTCAGGTAAGATGGGAGTGCTGCAGAGAACCCCCCAAAACACCTGCATCCAACATTACACTGCTTCAGACCGGCTGGAAGGGCAACATGCAGAGCGCAGCTGCTGAGCCCTGTCCCTGGCTGGAGTGGGGGAAACCCAAAGGTAGGGGGAACCAGTAGTGGGTGTGGGTGGAGGAAGCAGTTAGAAGGAGCACACAGTAGGTATATAATGGGAAGCAATCTTAGGGTGGCAGTTCAGAACAGAATGGTCAGTCAGTACAGTACAGACGGTCAGTGAGGACTGTCTGGGAGCAGAGGCTCAGCAGGAGCTCTGCTCCACAAGAAGGGCCCGGGATAGAGGCCCCGGAGGGAAGCAGGGAGTAGGCTCCATTCTAAGAAGGGATCCCAGGGGTACGGCGCGTGCAGGACAGCACCCGTACACCCCGCATCTGTCAGAAGACAGAGGGATCGGTTGCTGCATTCTAATCTCCAGGGGGTGAGGTTGGTCCCGGATCCGACGTATAGGAAGGACTTCAGCATACCCGAGCGGGATTGAGAGTGGGCAGCGCAGGGCAGCAGGGAGAAGGACCTAGTGTGAAGACGGTTAAAGTAGGAACACGAGAAAGTGGGGTTCTGCCAAGCATTCCTAAACTTCCTGAGGAAGGATTGAACCCCTGCCAGGGTGACCACGGCGCAACGTGGGAGGTCTTCACCTGTAACGTGCACTTGTGTGTTTCCTGAAGAACTGTGAATAAAAATCTTGGACGACTGCACTGAGTTGCCTCCGTCTATTCCTTCACTGGTGCCATTTCCCTCCCTGCACTACAACGCCCAGCGCACCCTCCATCAATTTACACTGCCCTGAGGCCCGCTCCACCTGTGGGGAGCCGTTCCATCTCTAGCTGCCCTAACATCTGCCTCAGAGGACTGTTGCAGCACTGGTGATCCTCACCAGACACCACAGGTGGCTTCACGACAAATCCTATAAATAATCCCTTTTGAACTGACCGCCCCGGGCCAGCCACCGTGATATTCCCCAAAGCAGCCATAAGGCCCGGCTGCCGTGTGCCCCGCGGCCCAGGGGGCAGCGAGTCACCACTTGGCGTCACGAACAGGAAACGTGACCAGCCCGCCATCTGCGGGTAATGTGCGCCTAAAGAAGTGTTTTCTGCCTTGAATGTGGCGCCCGCCCCAGAAGAACGGGCACCATTATGTGCGTGCTAAAGAACAACAGAATGGAACCTCCCGTCGTGGGCCGAGTCCCAGAATGGCGCCAAAAGCAGGCCCTGCCCCTTGCAACAGTGACTGTCCGCATAGATGTGTCCGTCAAAGCGGGGAGGCCGACACAGGGAGTGACCGACAGCAAAGTGCCATGGGACCGCCCCCGAAAGAGGAGAGGAGGTGGAGAGAAGCTGCGTAAAGACCGGGAGGTGTCAGGCCGAGCTGACGCAGTCGCGGGAGCAGGTAGGAGTGATGTCCCTTTCCCAAATGCGGCTGGCGCTGCTCCATCCCTGGTCCCCCTGCAGCCTGAGGCTGATGACCAGGCTGGGTCAGCCTGCAGAAACCAGGGGTTCCCCCGGAGGGGGCCCCACTGTTAAACTGTTTTAGTTAACTGGACTGTACATAAGTTGCCCAGAAGGGTGCAGTTGACTTCATGTTTGCTACCCAGTTACCCGTCAGGGTGCAGAGACTGACAGGCTGAGGACTGTGAGAAGCCGGACGTTGACATTGTACATAGTTTAGCACTTCTTAAAGTGCATCCTATTGGTTTTATAATTACAAATATACCTCAGAGCAAAAACCCGTTTGGCGTGGCGGAAGACGAGGTCCAGGATTGGATCGTCTATGCCCTGCAGCCATGCCCAGGGCCTACGTTGAGGGTTTGTGGACGGGTCCCTCATGCTGCTACTGTTGCACCCTGGTGCTGGAACTGTCTTGAAAATTGTTTTATATGACAATGCTCTTATGATGTTTTATAATGTAACCAGTAACGTTAAAAGAAATGTGCCTCCCATAAAGGGAAGAAATGTTGTTTTATGGTCTTATATGCGGATGCATCTTAAAAATTTTGCATGTCAGTTATGCCTGGTTTTGCTCTGTTCCAGCCCGCGGTCGTGCTGTGTTTTACCGGGGGGGGGAATGTGGCGCCCCTGAGTGTTCAGTCGCCATAGCGGTACTGCACCTCACCCAGAGGTGTGGTGTCTCCCTTCACTCAGGTAAGATGGGAGTGCTGAACGGAACCCCCCAAAACACCTGCATCCAACATGCAGAGTGCAGCTGCTGAGCCCTGTCCCTGGCTGGAGTGGGGGGAACCCAAAGGTAGGGGGAACCAGTAGTGGGTGTGGGTGGAGGAAGCCGTTAGAGGGAGCACTTATACCGTAGGTATATAATGGGAAGCCATCTTAGGGTGGCAGTTCAGAACAGCATGGTCAGTCAGTCTACCATTGGGCCATATAAGACGTTCTTCATCTCCCGTTGCAGTGGGGTTTTTATTTGTCAAAAAAAAAGACTGGAGGTTGCGCCCCCGCCTTGATTTTCGCGAGTTTAATCGGATCACGGTCTGGGATGCATATCCTCTCCCTCTCATCCCCGACCTCTTTAGAAAAAAATTTGGCTCCTACGATTTGATTAAACTAGACCTCAGGGGGGCTTATAATCTCATTCACATTGAGGAGATGAGTGGAAGATGGCCTTCAATACTTCTGAGGGGCACTATGAAAAGCTTGTGATGGCATTTGGGTTGACTAATGCTCCCGCTTTCTTTCAACACTGTTAGTGACATTTTTAGTCATCTGGCAGGTAGATCACAACAAACTAATCTTGATTACATATTAATTTATTTACCTCCAGTCACATCAGGTACATGTCAGGCAGGTCTTACAGATACTCAAAGATAATAAATTATTTGTCAAACCAGAGAAATGTATGTTCTCCATTCAGGGTTAGTTCTTATCATTCACCGTTTTTGCATGGATCTGGCCAAAGTCCGGACGGTACTGGATTGGTATTATATTCAAGACTTAAAGGCGTTACAAAGTTTTTTGGGTTTCGCCAGCTACTACTGTAAGTTCATCAAAAACTTTTCGGTAGTGGCCAAACCTCTGATGGACGATTTTGCCAAATAGAAAAAAAAAATTAAGATTTTATTATTTTACTTTCCATTCTTGTAGCTAAACACAATCCAGCTAAGTTTAAAATTCAAATGAAGCCCCTGTACCCCCCTCTCTAGGTGCTTCTGTACCAACTCCTCCCTGGTCCAGGATGGTCTCTATATCACGGCCTCCAGCAAAAACCTATTGACACATGATTGTGGCAGCCCTCACGTGCTGATATATCACACTGCCAATAGAAGTGGGAAGCGGCACAGAAATCACAAAATAAAGGCAGTGTTTGTGGTAATGCAAGAATCCAACAAGCAGAGTAATCCACACGTCATACAACAGCCCAACATGGATGATGAAAAGCTGCGAACGTCGCGTCTTCAGGCGTCTGTGTAAGAACATCACATTTTTGTTTTCCTTCCAGAATAAGCACCAAATGGAATAGCTGAATGCCAGGATACAGAGACCGGCGGGGGGCAGGGAAGCGCTGTCCGCTGGATTTTGTGCTGGTTTCACAAGCGGTCACCCTGCAGTTTTCTCCGGATAATGCTGTGGAGACTTTTCACAACACATCTAATAATTGCGAACCTTCCACTCACATGTTTATTATCTTGTCTGCTGGTCAGACTGGGGGGGATGAAAGCTGGACAAGGGATGAAGAATGATCCTTATTACATATAATGGGGGCACTGAGCGATTGTGAAAAGTTGCAGAGGACTGAGAGCAAAAGGGCAGAGGGTTTCCTCTTCCTCACAGGGACCAGCACAGAAGCCGGAGCTGAAGGGCAGAGGGTTTCCTCTTCCTCACAAGGACCAGCACAGAAGCCGGAGCAGAAGGGGAGACAAGGGCTGAGCCACTTACACAGACAGAAAGCTGAGGAGAGGAGGACATGTCATTACTCCAGGATCCGCTCCATTCATTCCCTATGTGGCATTCAAGCGCTGAGCTCGGCTTTTCCGGAGCCCCATAGAGAATGAATGGAGCTGCAGTTGATCCCTGACTTTCCACTCCTTCCCGATCAGACGATGGCTCGCAGCGGTCAGACCCCACGATCAGTAAGTGATCACCGAGCCTGTGGATAAGTGATAACTTGTTTTCTTCAGACATCCCCTTTAAGTAATGGAGCATGCCAGCAGAGAAGGTGGGAGGAGGCGCTGGTTACAGGGGAAACTTTACCTCTGGAGGCCGCATTTAGGGCATGTGAGGGGCGGACACTTCCCATATTCATCATTACTGAACCCCCGCTCTGTGCGGCTCTTATCTGAGCAGCAGGAGACGCAGCAGTTACTAATCAGCCGCTCTCCGTTCACTTGCAGCCGTCCGAGCTCTGCTGTGCCTGTTAGGGGTGAAGTTAGGGTCCTTCGAGGCATCTACTATGCAGCCTGCACAGCAGATCACAGCCCGAGCACAGCGTCTCCGGGTAAATCTCCACCTTGTGAGTTGCTTCTTGTCCAGCAGCCCCATGCAAGTTGCTCTGCTCTCCTCGGCCAGCTCCTGCTGAATACTGAGCTCCTCTGCCCAATCTAGGAGCTCAATAGCCCTGATCACATCAGTGGTAGCCCAGCGCTGCTGGATCAGATTTACAAATGGCAAACTAATCAGCCCTAGGTATTTCTAATATGTGCAGAGCAGGCGACATAAGTCTGACCGGTGTCCTCATAGACCTTTCCTCAGCCGGGGTCTAATAGGAGCAGTAAGATGGCCGTCATGGGGTCCATTGTTAGATCTCAGCTGCCATAGAAACTCATTGGCACCATGATCATGCCTCCCTCTCCTGTCTAAAGTGCCTAAATGCTGTGGAAGCCCCCTACTGTGTCATACAATGGATTAAGCTGCCAGGATCAAGGTTGGCTCCACTGTGGGCAGCTGAGGCAGGAGCAGGACTGTGTTACACAGCCACACTTCTGCCGCAGATCTTGTAAGGACCTGCCTGATGATAATGTGTCCTATAGAGCAGGTCTTGGTACCGGACTGCCCTGTACATATTTACCACTAGCTGGGAACCAGTTACTTACAAGGTCTAGTTTCGGATGTGTTTCCAGGATCTGTAGTTATCAGCATTTTATCCTTAAGGCCGAGTTATAATATCACTGTAACACTCTCGCCCTGTACCTGTATGCCTGCCCTGTGTGCTGCACAAAAGTATATAACAAAATGTGTGTACACAGATATCTATCTCCTGAATGGTATTACTGCTAGATCTCCTGTACATAGAAATATGAGGTTCTTAGCGCACATTTTGAGCAAATTGTGCGAGCCCATCTGCCAACGTCAAGGCGACCTCTTCAGATGGGTCCCTACACTAACATTACACTAACTTACTAACTGGGACTAGTTTTTTGTATTATTATTATTACCACCATTTTTACTATTTATTATTATTGCATTAATGCAATTAATTGTAACTGTTATAAAACTAATTAAAAAAATGTAATTCTAATTTTTTTTTATTAATCTTGTGATTCTAATAATGGTATTACTAAAATCCCTATGCCTAAAGCTGTTGATCCAGAAGAAGGCAAAAACCCCAGGACACCTTCAGCCAATTTGTGTCATAGGGGAAAAATTCCTTCTTGACCCCGGGAAAAGGCGATCAGTCCTAGGACCCTGGATCAAACCTAATAATGTTATTACAAGTTATATAATATTACACTAATTATTGTACTACTGGAGTTATTTTAATTTGTTTTTATAAATCTATTTGATATGGTTATTATTACATTGTGCTATCTTATTACAGTATTATTCTTCTTTCCTATCACTACTAATACTGCCCTATACCTACAGTGTTGAACCAGAAGAAGGCAAAAACCCCAGGACACCTTCAGCCAATTTGTGTCACAGGGGAAAAATTCCTTCTTGACCCCGGCAAAAGGCGATCAGTCCTAGGACCCTGGATCAAACCTAATAATGTTATTAGAAGTTATATAATATTACACTAATTATTGTACTACTGGAGTTATTTTAATTTGTTTTTATAAATCTATTTGATATGGTTATTATTACATTGTGCTATCTTATTACAGTATTATTCTTCTTTCCTATCACTACTAATACTGCCCTATACCTACAGTGTTGATCCAGAAGAAGGCAAAAACCCCAGGACACCTTCAGCCAATTTGTGTCACAGGGGAAAAATTCCTTCTTGACCCCGAGAAAAGGCGATCAGTCCTAGGACCCTGGATCACACTGCTATTCTACCTACTACTATTACTACTGTTATTTTATTACTTTCTTACTATTATCACTAGTATTATTACTCATATTACACTAATATGGATATACTACCACTATATTACTACCATCCCTTTCCCCCTAGGGATCTTAAGGTGCAGTTCTGTCCTCCTCCTCCTATTCTGTCCTCCTCCTCTTCCATCCTCCTCCACTTCCGTCCTCCTCCTCTTCCGTCCTCTTCCTCTTACGTCCTCCTCCTCTTCCGTCCTCCTCCTCTTCCATCCTCCTCCTCTTCCGTCCTCCTTCTCTTCCATCCTCCTCCTCTTCTGTCCTCCGCCTCTTCCGTCCTCTGCCTCTTCTGTCCTCCGCCTCTTCCTTCCTCCGCCTTTTCTGTCCTCCGCCTCTTCCGTCCTCCTCCTCTTCCGTCCTCTTCCTCTTACGTCCTCTTCCTCTTCCGTCCTCCTCATCTTCCGTCCTCCTCCTCTTCGGTCCTCCTTCTCTTCCGTCCTCCCCCTCTTCCGTCCTCCGCCTCTTTTGTCCTCCGCCTCTTCCATCCTCTGCCTCTTCCATCCTCCGCCTCTTCCGTCCTCCTTCTCTTCCATCCTCCTCCTCTTCCGTCCTCCTCCTTTTCCATCCTCCTCCTCTTCTGTCTTCCTCCTCTTCCATCCTCCGCCTCTTCCGTCCTCCATCTCTTCCGTCCTCCGCCTCTTCCGTCCTCTTCCTCTTCCGTCCTCCTCCTGAGACGTAATAAATAGCATTAAAGCTGCAGTAATTGTTTATATTATATATACACACTGCTCAAAAAAATAAAGGGAACACTCAAATAACACATCCTAGATCTGAATGAATGAAATATTCTCATTGAATACTTTGTTCTGTACAAAGTTGAATGTGCTGACAACAAAATCACACAAAAATCATCAATAGAAATCAAATGTATTAACCAATGGAGGCCTGGATTTGGAGTCACCCCCAAAATTAAAGTGGAAAAACACACTACAGTCTGATCCAATTTTAATGTAATGTCCTTAAAACAAGTCAAAATGAGGCTCAGTATTGTGTGTGGCCTCCACGTGCCTGTATAACCTCCCTACAACGCCTGGACATGCTTCTGATGAGGTTGCGGATGGTCTCCTGTGGGATCTCCTCCCAGACCTGGACTAAAGCATCCACCAACTCCTGGACAGTCTGTGGTGCAACGTGACGTTGGTGGATGGAGTGAGACATGATGTCCCAGATGTGCTCAATGGGATTCAGGTCTGGGGAACGGGCGGGCCAGTCCATAGCTTCAATGCCTTCATCTTGCAGGAACTGCTGACACTCTCCAGTCACATGAGGTCTGGCATTGGGCACAACTCCCATATGTGGACATCTGGCCCTCATCCCACTCTCATGGAGTCGGTTTCTAACAGTTTATGCAGACACATGCACATTTGTGGCCTGCTGGAGGTCATTTTGCATGGCTCTGGAAGTGCTCCTCCTGTTCCTCCTTGCACAAAGGCGGAGGTAGGGGTCCTGCTGCTGGGTTGTTGCCCTCCTATGGCTCCCTCCACGTCTCCTGGTGTACTGGCATGTCTACTGGTAGCGCCTCCAGCCTCTGGAACTACGCTGACAGACGCAGCAAACCTTCTTGCCACAGCTCGCATTGATGTGCCATCCTGGATGAGCTGCACTACCTGAGTAACTTCTGTAGGTTGTAGAGTCCGTTTCATGCTACCACGAGTGTGAAAGCACAACCAACATTCAAAAGTGACTAAAACATCAGCCAGAAAGCACTGGTACTGAGATGTGGTCTGTGGTCTCCACCTGCAGAACCACTCCTTTATTGAGTGTGTCTTGATAATTGCCAATAATTTCCCTCTATTGTCTTCCATTTGCACAACAGCATGTGAAATTGATTGTCAATCAGTGTTGCTTCCTAAGTGGACAGTTTGATTTCACAGAAGTTTGATTTACTTGGAGTTATATTCTGTTGTTTAAGTGTTCCCTTTATTTTTTTGAGCAGTGTATATTTTCTCATGTCATGTATTTACTACTAAAAGTAATTTTTTACATTTAGGTTTCATTAAGTGTTTTTCACCGGCTATTACAGACTTATTGTTTCCCTGCACATTCAAGTTTTGTGTTTTCTTTGGGCATAGATCAGCTAATAGGCACTCAGGAAAAAAAAACAGATTAAAGATCTACAAACTCTCCCTTAAGACTAAGGAGCTCACTGATAGATTCTCAGTTAGCTAATTTTGCAGCCAGCAATAGACAGTGCAGCACAGATGCTACAGAAGGCAACATTTTTAATGAAACTCAATTACAGAAATCAATTTTAGCCCCAAATACTTGCATTAAAGTAAAAAAAAATGGCCCCAAAGCTGGACAACCGCTTTAACTCCTTACCAACATCTGCCGTACATGTATGGTATAAGTCAGTAGCGGGTGTATGGAGCAGGGTCAGCTCGCCCCGTACATGGCAGATAATGGCTGTGACAAACAACCAGGACCTGCCTCTAACAGCTGCGAGTGGAGCGAAGATCTGCCCACCACTGTTAACCTGTTCAGTGCTGCTGTCAATCTCTAACAGCAGCATTAACAGCGCGCCAGCATTGGGACGCGTCGTTCCATACGCCCACCGGCGCTCCTGTGACGCGATCATAGGGCGCCGATGGACTGCTATGACATCCGGGGGTCTGCTGAAGCCTCCGTGCCTGTCATCATAAAGCTTCATTTGGGCTGTAAAGAAGACCGTGGTTTTGCTATATGGAGCATTACTGTGGTATCGCTGTATATAGCACAAGCAATCAGATGATGTATACAAATACAGTGAAAAAAAGTATATATATATTTATTAAAACCCCACACGTTCAACTCACCTCCCACTAAAAATAAAGATAATAAAAATATACACATTTTGTGGTATGGTCTCTTTCAGAGAAATACAATCTATCAAAATATAAAAAAACAAAACGATCAGTGAACACAGAAAAAAATTCAAAAAGACAAAATTGCATTTTTTCGTTCGCCTCAATACTGCAGAAAATCCTGTAAGAAGCGATGACCATGACATATGTGTCCCAAAATGTTATCACTAAAGTCCTCTTGCCCTTCAAAAAATAAGCCCCCACACAGCTCCATCTACCCGGAAACTGAAAATGTTACGGGTCTCAGAAAAAATGGTGACAGCATCAAAAAAAAGTTTTTTTCTTTTGCCAAAACTATTGGAGAAGTTTGGTCTTGCTGTAATCACACTGAGGAGTAGGATCCTATTACCAGGTCATTTTTACCACACAATGTGCGCCGTTAAAACCGTTCCCAGAAAAACAATGTCAGGCTTTTTTTTCGCACTTTTACTGCACTTGAAATGTTTTTCCCGTTTTCTAGGACTATGTGGTAAATGAATGGTGTCATTTATAAGGACAGCTCATCCTACAAAATAACAAGACCTCACACTATGTGGACAGATATCAAAAAGTTATAGCCCTTGGAAAAAGCGGAGGAAAAAACAGAAAAAAAACATAAATTGGTTATGTCGGGAAGGGGTAAAGCTGAAGAAACGCATGTAAGAGCAGAATATGGAGGAAGGTCAGATATCACAGACTGGTGGATACTACCTGCTCCATCGCAGGCAGAATACTCCACCCCCATGGTGTCCGCTGATATCTTCTCTTGTAGCAACGTCTCCAAACTCTATAAGACATCGGGAACAGTCAGCAGAGGGTTTGATGATTGGCTCATATTGGCGATATACTCAGGGGCATTACTGGGGCCAGGGAAGATTGGGAATGAATAGCGTATTGACTGTTAGAGATGTGATCTCTTCCATTAAAGGGGATGTCTAGTTGGAACAAGTTATCACTGATCTCTGGATAGGTGATGACCTGTCCCAGTGGGAGCACCCCTTTATTATGTGGTATATATGGAGGATGTGATATCATGCAGAGTTCTAGCAGTATTACACTTCGGTCCGTTCTGCGTGCATCTGGGCCATTCCCTATGGAGGAGCGGAGCTGGGGGGAAATATCAGGATCTCGTCGCTGGATCCATCCAGATGGGAGATGTAACGAGTGCGGCGCCCCCCACTGGTGTCTCAGCGTATCATGTGTTGGGGAATAATAACTTATTGTCTGGTAAATGTGCTGACTCCTGTCAGTTGTGGTCGCTGAGTGCGTGTGATGGGATGTGGCTCCGTCCGTTATATTATATCACGTCTTATACCTATAATCTCTCGCTGATCGCAGGTGTCTGTCTTCACACTCAGATGAGAAGGAACAAACTGACGATATAGGACTTTTTTTTTTTCCCAAATTCAAACCGAGCAATCCTATTGGCTGAGCATGAATGCAGTTACCATGGTGACAGAAGTAGCAGCAGATTTAAAGGGACAAAACACTAATATTGTACTAAAGTGTATTTTATTATATATTTCACATAACTGACTGGGTACACCTTGGTGTGGGTGGGATGGCTTTTTTTAAATCAAAAACCATGTTTACTAAGTACCCTATATTATATATATTCACTATTGCTTTTTACTTACTTATAGCAGGGTATATGCTCATATTGTTTCTATCCTAAGTTTATCTATTTTCTAATAAAGACATGACCAGTCCCCTTTAGAATTTTATAGTGACCCCATTGAGGTCATGGACTGATATTGGGGATTGCAGAGTTGGGGCAAGGTGACAGGTGACAGTAAGTGACATCAAATGAAGGCTATGGTGCATACACAGTAAATCAGTCGTGTTATTCCACAGAAATGCTGTTCTATAAAACACAAAATATCTTCATATGGTGAGGAGTTGTGTTGTGTTTTCATCATTTACATTCTAGCGTGGTGATCACATAAAATGTAAAATTCCTATGAAATAATTACTGAATGACAGTAGCCTGTATCCCTGGAGGACAAGTCATTTACCGCTTCACCAGGTTTGATGTTCTAATGCATTTAGATGTTTCAGTATTTGTATATATGTATATATTTTTTTTTTCCCCCCTTAAGGGTATTCAAGCGCAGACGGTGACCAACTTCTTCCTCGCCTTTGAAGCACAGCTTTCAATTATTCCTGTCGTAAACAAGGTAAAAAGCTTAGAGCCGAACACTATCAGACTCCTTCAGTCCCGCAGCAGGTAAATCTGTGAACATCGCCGGCACTGCTGCTGTTCCTAGTACCGATCCCTCTATGAGCGGCTGTGCAGTAATGAAGGCAGGATTCACCCCAAACTTGCTCGTCTTTTTTTTCGATTTCCAGTTCTGGTAATTAGTTATACACATGTGTATATCCAGTGGTCAACTCACAACCTGTGTATGGAAAATGAATTGTTTGCTGTATGCATCGCATTTGTAGGATGCACACTGTTCATTTCATTATGGAGCGGAGTAGGAGGAGACTTTCATTACTGTTCCCTTTACTTCCTCCCTGCTGATAGGAAATGCCATGCTGTTTGCTTGTGTCCTGTGATTACAGCAGCCTGCAACAGTTTTCAAGCGTGCACTTCCCGGCTCAGGCATCAAGCAGTAAATGATAAAATTAAAACGCTGCTATCCCTTTGTTAGTCACTTTTTTATCTTCTTCCCCCTTCTACGAATGCTGTAGTCCGTTATTCTAGAACTGCTCTGAAAATGGTTCTCTCTGGAGTGTTGGGATTTGGGTTTAGGGTGGGTTAGGGAATTGAAGTTCAGATACTTTGTTCATGTTTTATACTATGGAATTACTATGTCATGTATGTTATTTGAAAGATGGAAAATTTGTATTTGGAGTTTTTCAATAAAAATAATTTGATTAAAAAAAATTATGAAATTAAAATTCCTCCCGTTCTTGAGAAAGAATAGGATTTTCACTAAGAGGTAAATTGCACGTTCCTTGTTTTACAGGCACTTTACATTTTTGCTAGTTTTGTGCGATTACACAATCCCTTCTAAAGGCCAGTGCCAGTTGTACATCTCTCCCTAAACTCTTGTTCAGCACTATATTTTATGCCAGTTTTATTATATGGTTTCTAGATTTTGTCCAGCTTTGATAAATAATTAGTATTTATACTTTTGCTTTTAGATAGACTTGAAGAATGCAGATCCGGAGAGGGTGGAGAAACAAATTGAGAAGATGGTTGACATTCCCGCTAGTGACTGTATCCGGGTACAATGCGCTCCAGATCAAAATCATTCCTGTAGGCAAATTTAACTTCGCTGTCTGTACCTTGTCTTTTTTTTTTTTTTTCTACAAAATTTGGCTGGAAAAGGGGCAATGTAGCGAGGAATTTACATCAATTTTTGGTGTTAAAAAAACACGAAACTATTTTGTGACGCATCATTTTTGCGCAAAAATGTGCAGCTTCCTATTTTACAGCACTCTTGCAACTTTTAGAAATTGGGCTTGGAAAGCTACACAGGTCTAAGAACGACGGTGACGTTAAAAGTGGATAAAGATACACGGTGGCTCAGTGGATAAAGATACACGGTGGCTCAGTGGTTAGCATTGGTGCTTTGCAGCACTGGGATCCTGGTTTCAAATCCCACCAAGGATGACATCTGCAAGAAGTTTGTATGTTCTCCCCATGTTTTCGTCGGTTTCCTCCCACACTCCAAAGACATACTGATAGGGAATGTAGATTGTGAGCCCCAATGGGGACAGCAATGATAATGTCTGTAAAGCGCATCGGAATAGGTTGATGCTATATAAGTGAGTAAAATGAATAAATAAAGATGGAAGTGCTGCATAAACATTTATCAAACATCGTGCAACTCTTTGATACATTTGGCACAAATAATGGTAACACAACCACAAGCAAAACTGACCTGAGGAAGTCCCTTTATGATACATTTTTCGGAAAGAATTTGAAAGATTTAAAGCGTTAGAAATGAACAAGATTATCCAATATCACAGAAAAAGGAAAAGTCTCCAGATGTTTTTATGCCGGATGCCGGTATGTGTCCATACCTAAAGAAGAGCTGTCAGAAGAATGGGTAAGGAATCCTTTAGTAAACATAAATATCCATAGGGGATTTGAGTGTTAAAAAAAAAAGATCATCTGAAAGATTTTGTGATCTGCGTTTACATGTGTAGCGTCGGCGTCCCTGCCTCCTGCTAGGCAGGGACGCTGTTCCCCTCACCTCTCCGCTCCGTGCCCGGCGTCTTCCTCCCGCTCTGCTGGCAGCGCGCGCTGCTTCCCGGCCACGGTGCTTAGGGCGCGCGCGGGCGCGCTCCCCCTCTCTTAAAGGGGCCGCGTGCGTCGTCCTAAGGAGTCCCCGGCCAATGGCCGGAGGACTTCACCATATATAAGGTACCTCATCCAAAATGGAGGTGCCCGAGCAATGTTGTTGCAAAGCCTTCACTCTGCTTCAGCCCTCAGGTCCCGTTACCAGTTACCTGCCAGATTCCTGCTTGTTACCTGCCAGTCACCTGCCAGATTCCTGCTTGATACCTGCCTGATATCCGCTTACCTGCTTGCAAGACTGCGGTCCGACGGTCTGCCTTCTAACACCTGTCAGTCTGTCTATGGACCAGCCTGCCCGCTCACCTGGGAGCGCTCACCTGCTACCTGCCTGCTAGCCTACCTGGAGGCTCTGCCGTCACTTGCCGTGACCACCTGCCTGTCCAGAGACTCTTGCCCGCTCACCTGGGAGCGCTCACCTGCTACCTGCCTGCTAGCCTACCTGGAGGCTCTGCCGTCACTTGCCGTGACCACCTGCCGGTCCAGAGACTCTTGCCCGCTCAACTGGGAGCGTCCACCTGCTACCTGTCTGCTAGTCTACCTGGAGGCTCTGCCGTCACTTGCCGTGACCACCTGCCTGTCCAGAGACTCTTGCCTGCTCAACTGGGAGCGTCCACCTGCTACCTGTCTGCTAGTCTACCTGGAGGCTCTGCCGTCACTTGCCGTGACCACCTGCCCGTCCAGAGACTCTTGCCCGCTCACCTGGGAGCATCCACCTGGTACCTGTCTGCTAGTCTACCTGGAGGTTCTGCCGTCACTTGCCGTGACCACCTGCCTGTCCAGAGACTCTCGCCTGCTCACCTGGGAGCGTTCACCAGCCACCTGCCTGCTGTCCTTCTACCCAGAGACTGTCCCTGTCACTTGCCGTGACTACCTGCCCTTCTACCCAGAGACTGTCCCTGTCACTTGCCGTGACTACCTGCCCTTCTACCCAGAGACTGTCCCTGTCACTTGCTGTGACTACCTGCCCGTCTTCCCTGGGAGCCACCCGCTTCCTTACAAGGACCGCCCCATTGTATAGTTGCTCAGAGGTTCCACCTCCCAGACCCGTTACAGTTTGCTCGGGCCATGGAACCCGGTGGCACCCAAGCTCCCTCGCTCTCGGACCTATGTCATGAACTTTCCCGTCAGAGGTCCCAACAGGAGTCCATCCTGAGTCACCTGCGTGGTGTTAACTCCCGCCTGGACACATTGACTACCTCTTCGGGAGCTGCCTCCACTCGCACACTTACTACCCCGGCACCGCCGCAGCCCATCAACACCATGGCATCTCTTCCCGGTCCCCGCCTCTCCGCCCCTCCTCGTTTTGGCAGAGATCCCAGCCAGGCACAGGGCTTCATTAACCAGTGCACTCTGCACTTCGAACTGTTGACACACCAGTTTTCCAGCGACCGAGCCAGAGTAGCCTTCATCATGTCCCATCTCACGGGAGAGGCACTGGCTTGGCTAAATCCTCAATGGGAGAGAGGAGACCCCCTGGTGTCCAACCTGCCAGCCTTTCTCATGGCCTTCCGGAAAGTCTTCGACGAACCAGAACGGAAGACCTCATCCGCATCATCTCTGCTACGCCTCCGTCAAGGAAATCTCTCCGTGGGCCAATACGCCATACGGTTCCGTACCCTTGCTTCGGAGCTGGCCTGGGATAACGACGCCCTGGTGTCTGTCTTTTGGGAGGGTCTGTCCGGCCGTATTAAAGATGAACTCGCCGGTCGGGACATTCCTACCACTCTCGACGACTTAATAACACTTGCCACCCGGATTGACATCCGGTTCCAGGAGCGCGCCAAAGAGGTCACCCATGAGAGGAGGTTTCCACGTCTAGCCCCTACCTTCCAGAAACCTGTCACTTCTCCCGTTACTACCCAGGCGCACTCACCTGAGCCTATGCAGGTCGACCAGACCAAGATGGTCAAAACCCGTCAAGAGTTACGCCGAGCCGAGGGGAGCTGCTTCTACTGTGGCAGTAAGTTGCACCGGATCCGTTCCTGCCCGGAGAGGTCGGGAAACGCCTGTGTCTAGGATCGCTCAGAGAGGTTGTCCTAGACAAGAGTAAACCCTCTCCATCTCTGTTGCTGTCGGTCTCTATCATCTGCGGGGAGAACCGTTATTTTGAACTAGCCCAACTTGACTCTGGAGCTGCCGGAAATCTCATTTCTCAGTCTCTGGTAGAGAAATACCGCATTCCCACCAAACCTCTAGCTGTACCCTTATCTGTCGCTGCCGTGGATGGGGGCCTCTTACCACATCCCATCCAACTCAACACCAAATCCATAACCCTGCAGGTGGGAATGCTGCACTCTGAGAGCATCTTCTTTCATGTTCTGCCTGGACTCTCTCACGCCCTCTTATTAGGCCTACCTTGGCTTCAGAGACATGCACCCGTGCTTGATTGGCAGACCGGAGAAGTCCTTCGCTGGGGACAGGACTGCCATAAGACTTGCTTAGTTCCCGTCCATCCTGTCCGTCCTTCTCCTACTCCAGCCAATCTACCTGGTCTTCCGGCTCCTTATTGGTCGTATGCGGACGTCTTTAATAAAAAGGAGGCAGAGACATTACCCCCTCATAGACCATACGACTGCCGAATCGACCTGATGCCCGGCGCTACTCCTCCCCGTGGGCGCATTTACCCTTTGTCCGCTGCTGAGACCCGATCCATGTCAGAATATATTGAGGAGAATCTGGCCCGGGGATTCATCCGGAAATCTAATTCCCCGGCGGGAGCAGGCTTCTTCTTCATCAAAAAGGACAGCTCACTCCGTCCGTGTATAGACTATAGAGGCCTTAACCAGATCACGGTGAAGAATAAATACCCCCTTCCGCTCATTCCGGAATTATTTGACCGTCTGAGGGGGGCTAGAATCTTCACCAAGCTGGACCTCCGTGGGGCGTATAACCTGGTCCGTATCCGTCAGGGGGATGAATGGAAGACGGCATTCAACACCCGGGACGGCTACTATGAATACCTGGTAATGCCCTTCGGTCTCTGTAACGCTCCCGCCGTCTTTCAAGAGTTGGTCAATGACATCTTCTGGGACCTTCTCTACTCCTGCGTAGTGGTGTAACTGGACGACATCTTGGTCTTCTCTCCGGATCTCCCCACACACCGGGGGGATGTTCGTCAGGTTCTGCTCAGGCTCAGGCAGAACCACCTCTACGCTAAATATGAGAAGTGCCTCTTTGAGCAGACCTCGCTTCCGTTTCTGGGCTACATAATCTCTCAGACCGGCCTACAAATGGATCCTGAGAAACTGTCTGCCATCCAGAAGTGGCCCGACCAGAGGGGTTGAAAGCTATTCAGCGGTTCCTGGGTTTCGCCAACTACTACCGCCTCTTCATACCACACTTCTCTTCCCGGACTGCCCCAATCTCTGCGCTCACCAGTAAGGGCACTAATTACAGAAAATGGCCGCCCGAAGCAGAGGAAGCCTTTCTTTCCTTAAAACAGGCTTTCTCTTCCGCCCCGGTGCTGCATCGTCCGGACGGCAACAAACAATTCTTCCTGGAAGTTGACGCCTCCTCCTCTGGAGCCGGAGCGGTACTTACCCAAAAGTCGCCTTCCGGAAGAATGGTAACTTGCGGCTTCTTCTCCAAACTCTTCTCCTCTTCTGAGCGCAATTATTCTATAGGAGATCGAGAGTTATTGGCCATTAAGCTGGCACTGGAGGAGTGGCATTACCTGCTCGAGGGGGCTCTTCACCCGGTAATTATTTACACGGACCACAAGAACTTGGCTTACCTCCAGAGCGCCCAGAGACTTAACCCGCGCTAAGCCCGATGATCCTTGTTTTTTGCCCGCTTTGATTTCGTTCTTCATTTTCGCCCGGCAGACAAAAACATCAAAGCTGACGCCTTGTCCCGATCCTTCCTGGTGTCTAACCTAGAGGAGGAACCGAAGCACATCATTGATCCCGCCAGAGTAATGCAGGTGGCTCCCGTGAATCTAAATCGTCTCCGTCCCGGTAAGACGTTCGTAACAGTACCTGATCGGAAGAAGGTCCTACTCTGGGGTCACTCATCTAAGCTAGCTGGCCACGCCGGTCAGAAAAAGACCCTCCAGCTTATTACCCGGCATTACTGGTGGCCTACCCTGCACAAGGATGTAATAGACTTTGTTTCAGCCTGTGTGTCCTGCGCCCGCAACAAAGTTTCGAGACACCTGCCAGCCGGTCGCCTCCTTCCTCTTCCAGTACCTGCTGCCTGGTGGCAGCATATAGCTATGGACTTTATAACGGATCTCCCTGTCTCTGCCGGTTGTACGGTCATTTGGGTGGTCGCTGACCGCTTTTCCAAGATGGCGCACTTCATTCCCCTGCCGGGTCTCCCGTCTGCACCCGAACTGGCTAAAGACTTTATCCGCCACATCTTCCGTCTCCATGGCCTGCCTGTTATGTTCTGCTACCAAAGCTAAGGAAAGAGAGGAGATCTGTCCCTACTATAAGACTCAGCTGAATCCCTACGATGTAACAGGGAACCTGATCCTGCGATCAGACCTGCTAAAGTCCTAATCTAGTCTGTACGAAGACCTATAGATGTGGGGAGGGAATCCCTACAAGTACTAAGGACTGGGAGGAATATGGGACACCTCCTAACAGAAATAGTAGCAGACAGACGAACAAACAAAATAGATAGAACATAGAGGTCCGTAGACCAAGCAAACTAACAGAGTTAGATACAGAGCACAGGCTAGCTAGAAAGTAGTTATACAATGAAGTCCAGCAAAGCCAGAAGGGCGGAGCAGGATTAAATAGGCCAACAAGGTCATGTGACCAGCAAAGGAAAAAAAACCTAACAGCAAGGTTCTAACAGTACCCCCCCTTCTAAGAGGATCCTCCGGATCCCCTAGGACCAGGCTTATCAGGAAATCTCCTGTGAAACGCTCTGATAAGTCTGGACGCGGAAACATCATCTGACCTCACCCAAGAGTTATCCTCGGGTCCGAAACCTTTCCAGGCCACAAGATACTGCAAACTACCTCTATACCGTCTAGAGTCAAGGATGCGAGAAATTTCATATTCCCCGTCCTCCACCACCGGAGGAACAGAGGCAGAGGCGTCACCATCCGACACAACAGCTTTTTTTAACAGAGAGACATGAAAGACCGGATTAATTCTCCAGGAGGTAGGAACCTCCAACCTAACAGCAGATTGGTTGACAACCTGAAGCACCTTAAAGGGCCCTACAAACTTGGGACCCAATTTCTTAGAAGGAATCCTCAACCGCAGATTCCTAGAGGACAACCAAACCATGTCACCAACAGCGAACAAAACCTCCTGTCGTTTCCTATCAAAGTAGTCTTTAGATTTTCTGTTGGCCTCCTGAAGATTACCACGCACATCCGTCCAAACTCTTTCCAAATCACCGGAAAAATTCTCCTCCTCAGGCACGGACTAAAGCATTCCCCAACTCCTGGACAATACTGCGCCAACCCCCACAGAGGAAGCATCAACCTCAACCAAAAACGGCCTAGTAACATCAGGCTGCATAAGGATGGGAGCAGAGGTGAACCTCTCCTTGAGATACACAAAAGCTTCAATGGCCTCAGAAGACCACTGAACCGCATCAGCACCTTTCCTGGTGAGATCAGTCAGAGGTTTGACAATACTAGAAAAATTTTTTATGAATTTTCTGTAGTAATTGGCGAAACCCAAAAACCTCTGTGTCGATTTCAAACCAATAGGCCTAGGCCATTCCTGCACAGCCTGAACCTTAACCGGATCCATCTCAAAACCTTTGCTGGAGATAATGTAGCCCAAAAAACTAATTCTCTGTACAGCGAACTCACATTTCTCCAGCTTAGCAAAAAGCGAATTGTCCATTAATAACTGTAATACCTCACGCACGCTCCGCCAATGAGACTCCAGATCTGGCGAATAAATCAAAATGTCATCCAAATACACAACCACATTTTTACCGATCAAAGGTCTAAGGATGTCATTAATCAGATTCTGAAAAAATGCAGGAGCATTAGTAAGACCAAAAGGCATAACCAGATTCTCAAAATGACCCACAGGAGTGTTAAAAGCAGTCTTCCATTCATCACCCTCCTTCATGCGCAACAGATTGTATGCCCCCTTAAGGTCAATTTTAGAGAACCACTTGGCCCCCAATAACTGGTTAAACAGATCAGGAATCAATGGCAGTGGGTAAGGATTGCGTACCGTAATTTTGTTGATCTCACGAAAATCCAGACAAGGACGTAAACCGCCGTCCTTTTTTTTTACAAAAAAAAATCCAACCGCCACAGGAGACTTAGAGGGCCTAATGTGACCGGCGGCCAAACTTGTCTGTATGTATTCCTCCAAAGCCTTCCTCTCAGGAATAGTAAGGTTAAATAAACGACTTTTAGGAAGAGTCGCTCCAGGGACAAATTCAATAGAACAATCATAGTCTCTATGGGGAGGCAAAACCTGCGATTCCTTCTCAGAAAAAACTCTCCAAAAATCCTGAATAGGAACAGGCAATTCTCCCCTATCCAAAGCTGCAATACGCCCGTTACAACACTTGTCATAACATTTATGGCTCCAGGATTTAATTTCACTGGTAGACCAATCCAGTACAGGATTGTGAAATTTTAACCAGGGCAAACCCAATATTACTGAAGAAGGCAAGTTATTCAACACTACCAAATCCAATTTCTCATGGTGAACACCATTAATAGTGAGAGGAAATTCACTGACCTTGACAGTAATATTCTTCAAAGGGGAGCCATCCACAGAAACCACAGCAATGGGGGATGACAAAGGTTCAGGTTTTAAATTGAGTTTTTCCACGAATCCCCCATCAATTACATTCAGTGTAGACCCGCAATCAACAAACACCCGAAATTCCATTAATTTTTCCTGAGCAATCGTGGAAGCAGCTAAAAATATACCCTTGGAATTTAAACAGGCAATACGGGCGTGACTGACCATTTTTTTTTCTTTCTTCATACGAAGCTCACAGCCTTTAATCAAATGACCAGATTTTCCGCAATAGAAACACAAGCCTTGCGAAAAACGACGGTCTTTTTCTTGAGAGCGAGGTGCCACCGATCCAATCTCCATCGGTTCACCACTGTTAGTACACACATTATCATAACCAGAAACTGACATAGCAGAGGATTTGCTCTCATTAACCCTAGCACGCAGTCTTCTATCCACCCGTATAGCTAATTGCATAGCCTGTTGCAAATCCTCAGGTGTAGGATAAGCAATTAGCAGGTCTTTAACCCTTTCACTGAGCCCAGCAAGAAATAGACTTTTCAGAGCAGAATCGTTCCACCCTGTTTGAGTGGACCAACGACGAAAATGAGTACAATATTTTTCGACATTACCTGATCCTTGTTTTAAACGTCTCAACTCAGTCTCAGCTGATGCCACACGGTCAGGATCATCATATAATAGTCCTAAAGCAGAAAAAAAACTATCCACTGATCTGAAGCATGTATCACTAGGTTGCAAAGAAAAGGCCCACTCCTGAGGCTCTTTGCGCAAAAGTGACATTATGAACCCTACGCGCTGGGATTCATCCCCAGAGGACTTGGCTCTCAAACGAAAATACAATAAGCAAGCATTTTTAAATGAAAAAAATTCTCGATGTTCACCAAAAAATAAATCCGGCAAACATACCTTAGGCTCCAAGAAATATGCTCCAGGACAGTTACTCACGTGCTGACGGAGCTCGGCCACCTCCAGAGAGAGTCCCTGCAGGTGTTTAGCCAAATCCTGAACCGACACCATGATGGAACAAAAAAAAAAAAAAAATCTTTCCTTAGGGAATTTGCAGGCTGGACTTACTGTTATGTTCTGCTACCAAAGCTAAGGAAAGAGAGGAGATCTGTCCCTACTATAAGACTCAGCTGAATCCCTACGATGTAACAGGGAACCTGATCCTGCGATCAGACCTGCTAAAGTCCTAATCTAGTCTGTACGAAGACCTATAGATGTGGGGAGGGAATCCCTACAAGTACTAAGGACTGGGAGGAATATGGGACACCTCCTAACAGAAATAGTAGCAGACAGACGAACAAACAAAATAGATAGAACATAGAGGTCCGTAGACCAAGCAAACTAACAGAGTTAGATACAGAGCACAGGCTAGCTAGAAAGTAGTTATACAATGAAGTCCAGCAAAGCCAGAAGGGCGGAGCAGGATTAAATAGGCCAACAAGGTCATGTGACCAGCAAAGGAAAAAAAACCTAACAGCAAGGTTCTAACACTGCCCCTCCACATCGTGTCGGATCGTGGGGTTCAGTTCACCTCACGCTTCTGGAGAGCCACATGTAAGCTGCTTGACGTTACCCTGGACTTCTCCTCCACTTACCACCCACAGTCCAATGGCCAAGTGGAGCGGATCAATCAGATCCTGACCAGTTACCTCCGGCACTTCGTTAATGCCCACCATTCGGACTGGGTGGATCTCCTACCATGGGCTGAATTCTCTTACAATAATCACGAGAGCGAATCTTCCTCCAAATCCCCGTTTTTTGTAGTCTTCGGTCAGCATCCTCGGATCCCATTTCCCGTCTCCACCTCGGTGGACAATCCGGCTGCGGAATCTCTCATTAGCAAATTCTCCTCCATTTGGGAGAGTACCCGATCCGCACTCCTTCAGTCGTCCGAGCGGATGAAAAAACACGCTGACAAAAAACGACTGGATCCTCCACAATTCCGTCCTGCAGATAAAGTCTGGCTCTCGTCCAAGTATGTCCGGCTCAAGATTCCCTCCTACAAGTTAGGGCCTCGGTTCATCGGCCCACTGGAAGTTATCAAACAAATCAATCCGGTGGCCTATAAATTGAAACTCCCGGCCAACTTACGGATCCCTAACTCCTTCCATGTATCTCTCCTCAAACCCGTGGTACTTAACTCTTTTTCCAAGTCTACAGGTACGCCCCCTGCTCCGGTTTCCGCTGAGAACGAGTTTGAGGTAGAGAACATTCTGGCCACCAAATGGGTAAGAGGAAAAACCTTTTTTCTGGTAGATTGGAAGGGGTTTGGTCCTGAGGAGAGAACGTGGGAGCCCCGGGAGAACATCCATGCCCCTCTCATCCTTGATAAATTTCTCTCTGGCTTAAAAAAGGGGGGGCCTAAAGGGGGGGGTACTGTAGCGTCGGCGTCCCTGCCTCCTGCTAGGCAGGGATGCTGTTCCCCTCACCTCTCCGCTCCGTGCCCGGCGTCTTCCTCCCGCTCTGCTGGCAGCGCGCGCTGCTTCCCGGCCACGGTGCTTAGTGCGCGCGCGGGCGCGCTCCCCCTCTCTTAAAGGGGCCGCGCGCGTCGTCCTAAGGAGTCCCCGGCCAATGGCCGGAGGACTTCACCATATATAAGGCACCTCCTACAAAATGGAGGTGCCCGAGCAATGTTGTTGCAAAGCCTTCACTCTGCTTCAGCCCTCAGGTCCCGTTACCAGTTACCTACCAGTCACCTGCCAGATTCCTGCTTGTTACCTGCCAGTCACCTGCCAGATTCCTGCTTGTTACCTGCCAGTCACCTGCCAGATTCCTGCTGGATACCTGCCTGATATCCGCTTACCTGCTTGCAAGCCTGCGGTCCGACGGTCTGCCTTCCGACACCTGTCAGTCTGTCTATGGACCAGGCTGCCCGCTCACCTGGGAGCGCTCACCTGCTACCTGCCTGCTAGCCTACCTGGAGGCTCTGCCGTCACTTGCCGTGACCACCTGCCTGTCCAGAGACTCTTGCCCGCTCAACTGGGAGCGTCCACCTGCTACCTGTCTGCTAGTCTACCTGGAGGCTCTGCCGTCACTTGCCGTGACCACCTGTCTGTCCAGAGACTCTTGCCCGCTCAACTGGGAGCGTCCACCTACCTGTCTGCTAGTCTACCTGGAGGCTCTGCCGTCACTTGCCGTGACCACCTGTCTGTCCAGAGACTCTTGCCCGCTCAACTGGGAGCGTCCACCTGCTACCTGTCTGCTAGTCTACCTGGAGGTTCTGTCGTCACTTGCCGTGACCACATGCCTGTCCAGAGACTCTTGCCCGCTCACCTGGGAGCATCCACCTGCTACCTGTCTGCTAGTCTACCTGGAGGTTCTGCCGTCACTTGCCGTGACCACCTGCCTGTCCAGAGACTCTCGCCTGCTCACCTGGGAGCGCTCACCAGCCACCTGCCTGCTGTCCTTCTACCCAGAGACTGTCCCTGTCACTTGCCGTGACTACCTGCCCTTCTACCCAGAGACTGTCCCTGTCACTTGCCGTGACTACCTGCCCTTCTACCCAGAGACTGTCCCTGTCACTTGCCGTGACTACCTGCCCGTCTTCCCTGGGAGCCACCCGCTTCCTTACAAGGACCGCCCCCTTGTATAGTTGCTCAGAGGTTCCACCTCCCAAACCCCATTACAACAGGATTGTAATAACATTACAGCCCCATTCAGACTTACAGGTTTTACCCATGAGAAACTGAGCAGAACAATATATAGGTTTGTGGGAGAAGATTCAGTATAAATTGTAATTCATTCATTAGATTTGAGAGTCCTCAGTGGTTGATACCTTTAATGGCTAACGGAAAAGATGGTAACAAATTGCAAGCTTTCCAAACTGCTCAGGCCTCTTCATCAGGCAGACCTGAGACCTGAGTAGTCTGGAAAGCTTGCAATTTGTTACCATCTTTTCCGTTAGCCATTAAAAGGTATCAACCACTGAGGACTCTCAAATCTAAATACTCTTCTATCTACTGGCTAACACAGTACAAAGATAGATATTTTTCCTGTATCAATTTATTCAGTGGAATCCTGCTGTTTGTATAGATGAGTCCAGTGGGCGGTCATGCTAGTGATTGACAGCTATCTTTGCCTGCATGGTCATACAGGGAACTGTCAATCACTTAGGACCGCCCACTGGACTAGTGTACATACTGCAGGACTTTCTCTGCATAAAATGCAAGTCTTACTGACTCTCTTCCCACAGATATGTCTATCAGTCTGATCAACTTCTCTGCTCTACAACATCCCCCTACAGATCTTATACCATTTCAACATGACAGGTTCCTTTAATCACCTGCAGATGACATAAGTAGCCATGTTCTGTGCGGCTTACGGAGGGGCTTGATTGCTTGTCAGCTTCAAACAGGTTTCATTTCTTGTGATTCATTGGAGCCGAGGTCTAAACTGTATTAAGAAATTAATTTCTCTGTTTATTTCTATTAGATCTCGGCGAAGCTTGGAACAAATGTGGAAAGTATTCTTCAAGAAGTTGTCAGGAGGCTTCCACTGTGAGTATGGACTAATGCGGCTCTATCCATCTTCTCTTTATTAAAGGGAACCTGTCACCTTGAAAAATGCTATGTACCTGCAGGTATAGGGTTAATCTGCAGATAAATATTGTTACAATGTTGCCCGGCCGCCTTATTGATAATGCAGGTACCGGGAGAAAATTAACTTCTTTCCTCCCTGCAGCCGCCGGCCTTCACTCATCGTTGTGCACGGAGCGGCTACAGTCTTGGATCACAGCACCGCTCACTATATCGGAGGTGACGGCTGTAAACCTGGCCCGGATTTTGATTGACAGCTTGCTCTGCACAGATGCGCTGCAGAACCACTTACAATTTGAGTGAAGGAGAGTAGTATGTTCACAGATAGAGAATATGGCTCATTCACGTGCGGATCTGCTCCACGTCCGATTACATATTTGTGGGAGAAACCCTAGTGGCAGCCTCATATTTCTGACATGGATCCTCTAGCACTATTTGTGAAACTGCGACTCCCAGCATAACTTGATGAGAGACCGTCAGCCTGCTGGGATCTGTAGTTTCACAAGCTGCGGACCTCCGCTCACTCCAGCACTGGTCGGCATTTTCAGCACGTGAACGTACGCCATGCTTTCCGGAGACACAAGGGTGTAGATAACTTTATCAAACCCTTGACTGTAAGTTTGCTGAACCCTAAGTGGATTCGATTGTTCCCACAGTTTCAGTTTTGGACCATTTAAGGGGAATTTACAGGGTTCTGGCCACTGACCAGGGGGATCAGTATCCCTGTATGTCTTTGTATATACTTGATAAAGACCTATAACAGGTCGAAACGTTATGTGATGGCAGAATAAACTTTTGTCTTTTGGAATTCATCACCCCGGACTGAACGCGGTTTACTTACCTTTATACCCCTTAACAGGATGTCTTATTTTTGTGTTTTAGTCCCAAGATTGAAAAGGGCAGCCCTCTTAAAGCCCTGCTGTTTGACTCAACGTTTGATCACTACAGAGGCGTCGTAGCCAGCATCGCCCTGTGTGGAGGTGACGTGTGTAAAGGCAATAAATCGTGTCTGCCCACTCTGGCAAGTGCTATGAAGTCAATGAGGTTGGCATACTGACCCCAGAGGAAGTACCAGCTGAAAAACTAAGTTTTTTTTAATAATCTTATTAGCCTTTCCCTCTGTCTTCACCAATCAGCCCTCTGTATTGATGATCAGATCAAAGATCTAGACAGGGATTGTCTCACGCTGCATCTCCTTCCTGATTGTATCACTGAGAAGACAGAAGCTGCCCCATCCCATTCTCCAAGAAATGCAGAACCCAATGCATCTGCTGTCCGTGATCCGCTTATTGTCAGAGGACATCATTAGGGACTGCATTTTCTCATTGCTTAAGAAATTGTTGGGGGATCCTGCTAATCGCTGAATAATAAAACTGCAGCACCGCTCCATTTAAGGCAGTGTTTCCCAATCTCCAGTCCTCATGGCCCCCAACAGGTCAGGTTTTCAGGATTTCCTCAGTATTACACATGTGATGAAAGTATCATCAAGGAATCAGGAATTCTCTCACCTGTGCAATACTATAGAAATCCTGAAGACATGACCTGTGGGGGGCCGTGGGGACTGGAGTTTGGGAAACACTGATTTTAAAGGGACTGTCAGCACAGAATGACTGTTGAAACCAAGTACAAGCGCTCCATGGATCACGGCGTGGGCCAATCATTTATATACACCTTCCCACCTGCTTGTTTTACCTCTGTCTCCTTCCTTCTCTGGTTCTATGAAGCCAGAGCTGTCAATCAAAGAAGAGGAGGGTGTGGATAGAGGGAAAACAAGCAGGTGGGAAGGTGTATATAAATGATTGGCCCCGAAGCACCGAGAGTTGGGACTTAGTTTGAACAGTCATTCTGTGCTGACAGTCCCTTTAGGTGGACAAGATCCAGATGCAGCTCATTTCACCGCGTAAGGTTGTTTACCCACTATGCGCTCTCCACGGCATCTCCAGACTCTGTCTCGTCTGTCGCATGA
The DNA here is from genome assembly GCF_046119375.1 of Phyllobates terribilis. Taxonomy (NCBI): domain Eukaryota; kingdom Metazoa; phylum Chordata; class Amphibia; order Anura; family Dendrobatidae; genus Phyllobates; species Phyllobates terribilis. The sequence continues at coordinate 1,845,768 of NW_027363106.1, read as the reverse complement.
GCTCAGTGTGAACCTGCTTTCATCTATGAAGAGCACAGGGCGCCAGTGGCGACTTTGCCAATCCTGGTGTTCTGTGGAAAATGCCAAGTGTCCTTCACGGTGTTGGGCTGTGAGCACCACCCCTATCTGTGGACTTGGGCCCTCATACCACCCTCATGGAGTCTGTTTCAAACCGTTGGTGCAGACACATGCACATTTGTGGCCTGCTGGAGGTCATTTTGAAGGACTCTGGCAGTGCTCCTCCTGTTCCTCCTTGCACAAAGGCGGAGGTAGCGGTCCTGCTGCTGGGTTGTTGCCCTCCTACGGCCCCCTCCACGTCTCCTGGTGTACTGGCCTGTCTCCTGGCAGCGCCTCCTGGCTCTGGACACTACGCTGACAGATGCAGCAAACCTTCTTGCCACAGCTTGCATTGATGTGCCATGTTGGATGAGCTGCACTACCTGAGCAACTTCTGTGGGTTGTAGAGTCCGTCTCATGCTACCACGAGTGTGAAAGCACAACCAACATTCAAAAGTGACCAAAACATCAGCCAGAAAGCATTGGTACTGAGATGTGATCTGTGGTCCCCACCTGCAGAACCACTCCTTTATTGAGGGTGTCTTAATAATTGCCAATAATTTCCATCTATTGTGTATTCCATTTGCACAACAGCATGTGAAATTGATTGTCAATCAGTGTTGCTTCCTAAGTGGACAGTTTGATTTCACAGAAGTTTGATTTACTTGGAGTTATATTCTGTTGTTTAAGTGCTCCCTTTATTTTTTTGAGCAGTTTACTTTTTTCCCCACTGTATATAGAGAAGATGCACAGCCCAAAAAGGGTGTTCTGTGTACCTATGTTCCCTGGAACCTGTAGGGTCTTATTTGTGGACCTAGGAAGGGGAAAATATTAAAAAATCCCCAAATCACCTCCCAAACCAGTGCCCTCTTATACTCATTGTTGTGTATCCCGCCATTATTCTGACATCAACATCTGGCAGGGGTGTCATGCGAGCACTACTTCTTCTGGCTTAGATGAAATATGAATGCTGCAACCAATCAGAAGCTGCAACACTCATGCGTTGCCCCCACCGGTTGTTAACCTCATGTAACCAGTGGGGTATGCAGCGCTGGTCTGGAGATATCAATTTCTTTTAGTTTTCTCACCTCCCTTGGCCCATCAATAGATGGTGTCTAGTAGTGGATAACCCAATTAAAGGGTTATTTCCCTCTCAGATATATCCACCGAAGAAGCCATAAATGGCTAATAGATGTTGGCTCCACCTCTGTAGCCCCCCGCAGCTATCGAGATAAGGCTGTATCTCTAGGTAATATGAACATAGAAGTGGCTGTGCATGATAGGCTTTCTCCATTCACTTCTATGGAGGTTCAGAATAATACAAAGGGTTGTAGATGTGTTAATAAAGACTACAATGGAAGTCTACTAACAATACACGGGCACTGATTCCCTGTGGGCACCTGAGATCAGCCACTGAAGCTGTAGGGGGCAGTGTTAGCTTATATGTGCACATTTATATGGAGGGTGTTTGTACATATCCCTATGGACCTGTCCCACATCTATGGATTATTATACATAAATGAACACTGTCCCATTGTGCAGCAAAGGTCTATACAATAAACTGTGTACACCGCTGTCTAATGAGGATAATAGAACTGTACTGGTTATTGTATCATTATGGGATCTAATTGATGGCTGTCGTAGCGCAGTGTTTTAATAATTAATTTACTACATCTTTTTACAGAAAACCACATTGGCAGCACGGCATATACAGTAAAATGTTACATGCATATCACATCAAGTGAAAAATCCCCATGGAAATGCCTCTACTAAAGCACGCTGCTATAAAAACACTCTGTAAAGTAAGTCCACGCTGCAGCATGAATATAACGGGCCAACTAGAAAACAGGTTTGGCAAAAAAATGTATCCATCAGATAGATGTCAACTGTATACTTTTATAATATAGATCTGGACAGGGGTATATATAGCATAGACAAGATTGGGTTTATTAAGGATTGCATTCATACGACAACCCTACAAGGGAACCTGTCACGTGAAAGAAAGGCTATTAACCTGCAGATATGCAGTTAATCTGCAGGTTAATGGTCAAATGTATATAGAGGTCTCAAAAAGTCAGAAATCATAAAGGGATCTAATAATAAAATGTAACCTTTATTTATACAATGCTAAAAAGACATAAATATGATCTAGGACATAAACAAAAACTGCACCCAAAACGTGAAAATATATGAAAGAAAAATATTATTTTTAAAACCAATTCAAATAGCTGTATGTGAACCTCTCTGATGACCCTCAAATGCTCCCATGAAGGGAGGAAAAAAAGCCCCATGTTTACGAAGTTGGTGAAATGACGTTGAAGGGAAAGGATCTAGGCAGAGGTCCTGGACCCATGGATGAATGGCCTATGGAGTTTGAAGATCGGTTGATCACTAGGCTGGATAAATGTGCTACAGTTGTGGAATCTGTCGTCTGGATTTGATGAACTTTCTTAAGGACTGTTGCTACTGGATACCTGTGTCTCTATTGTTTTATCTTGTCGTCTGGAGGAGCGAGGAATGTGAATACAAACTATACTGGTTGGCGATACGAAATCTGTGAGCCAACCAAAAGTGGTGAAATAGTGAGTATCGCCTGGTACAAAGGCAGTTGAACTACCGCCCCAGGAAGGGTATCTTGTGCACTGGGGGCAATGTATTTTGGCCATTTACCTAGAGTTGTAGTAAAACCTTGGATGTAAGAGATAAACTATTGTTGCATCATTAACTTGTCTAGGTGATTATTGCAACCCACAACCTCAGATCTTCACATACAGGATTAGAAAAACATTATTGTTTTCTTTCAAAAGCAATATCACATCTGTCTATAGATTGTGACTGGCATTGGACTTCAGCTCTACTGAAATAAATGGAGCTGAGCTGCAATACCACACTGAACCTGTAGACAGGTTGTGGTGCTGTTTTTAGACAAAAAAACACAAGTTTCTAATCATGGACAACACCTTTGAAGACTTAGGCTGCGTGCTCACCAGGGCTGTGGAGTCGGTAAGCCACAGTTGCGACTCCGACTCCTGGATTTTATCAGGTTCCGACTCCTACTCCGGCTCCGACTCCTTCATAAATGGCCAATTCGTAACAATAAATTTACTGTTGTAAAATATTAACATCGTGCTTATTCAGTTTCTCACCATCATATAAGTAATCAGACCACTTAGAGCAAAAACTATATTTATTAGAATACAATTAGAATATAGCAAATAACTTTTATAAACTTTTCTAAACTTTTGTAAGTAAATATGCAATAAACACTGTTATGCAGTTAATAAGAAGAAATCTATAAATTTGTCCTCAGAAAAAGTATTGCCTCTGTCAGATCCTCCTTCATGGATGCCCTCAAATCTGATCTAATTATTTTGAGAGCTGAGAACAACCTCTCTACACTAACTTGGGTTGGTGGCAAAGCAGTAACCACTCGGGCAACATCTCTGACAATGTCAGGATACAGAGGAATCGCTTGTTGCACTGTTATTTTTGATGAACGGTCAAATTTCTCAATTTCTTTTAGTGCACATGAAAAATTCTGCTGAAATGCACTGGCTGTGTTCTTTGATGGGGATGACTCTTCTTCTATGCGGGAACGCTTTGCACGGTCCTTGTGATTCAAATATTTTTCGAAATTAAATTCTTCATCAGTTGATGATGAGGGTGAAGATGTGGCAGGACGACCAAACTCTTCTTGTTCCTCCTGACTGTTCTGCAACCCTTTCATCCTTACTGCTATTTCAAACAGAGCTTCTTTTCCTTTAGTTAGCTGTTGATCATCTAGAAGAATCCGATGCATTGGGTCTACATAAACAGCTGCCAAAAGAATGGTATTTTGTAATAGTAGCTCCTCTCTCCGTTTCATTGATGTAGCAATGCCACTTGCAATTAACCCTCCTCTTTGGGACAGGCGAAACATCAGGTTCTTCCACTCCTTTAAGAAAATACCTGGAGTTAAGTCCTCTGCTTGTCATTTTTTAATCACTGTAAATGGGTGCTCTAGCAATTTTTCCAGCTCAGTCACCTGATTCCACTGACTTTCATTTAGCGTCAGTTGAGGGTTAGCCATGTCTACAAGAAAGGTTTTCAGTTCAACCAAGCGCTGAATCATTAAGTAAGTACTGCCCCATCGTGTGGCTTGATCAATAATTGCCCCTTTTCCAGCACGTCTCTTCAAAATTGAGTCAACTTTAGGGGTTCTGGCAACAGTAGCCAATTTTCTCCCCTTGCCAATCAGTGCAGCAGCATGTCCTTCTTGCAGACTGTCTCTTATAGCCAGCTGTAGCGTACGCACAACACAGCGCATGTGATGAATGAAAGAACGGATTGACACAGTTTCAACAAGATCATCTAAACTATCATGTTGCTGTTCATCTGAAGCAACTTCAGTTTGCTCCTCAGTTACAATACGGTGTTCCTCTATTTCAAACATTTCTGTGTCTGTGGACCCAGAGTGTTCTTCTAGCTGCTGGTCACCATCATTACTCTCATTCATTAGCTTAATAGTACTTATCATATTTGAAGCATTGAACTTGCTCTTTTTTAAGTTCATAGTCTTGCAGAACCTTTTCCACCAAGACCTGGAGAAACTCACTGGTGTGATGCGCTTTGGTGTCTTTTACTGCCAATGTCTTGGTAACTATTTCATTTTTGTCACAAACAAATCGGACATTGATGGCAAAATAGTTTACTCTGTGACGTGTGCAGGCATCCATTTTAAGAAACAGAAAGCGTCCCTTGAGAGTTTTTTTAAGTTCTTCCTTTTGTTTAAAAGCTTCTTCGATTACTAATTTTCTAATATTCTCTCTCTCCAGAGAAACACCAAGCTTGCGGGCCATTTCCCCATTCAGACACATAAAAGCTGGTCGTGAAAATAATGAAATAGGCACACTATCCTTTACAACTAGCTTTATGATCTGTTTTTTTAAATTTATCTACTGTCATTGTCACAGTAACTTTGTCACTGACAAAATATCTTGCAACTGATGGCTGCAAAGTTCTCTGCTCCTTTGTTTGGCTGGAAGAGCTGGGCACTGGTTCATTGGTTTGGATGCAGTCTTTCTCATCCACTGCTTTCAGTACTTCTGGATGAAAGCGCTGTAAATGTCTCTTTAGATTAGAAGCTCTGGTAGGAGCATTTTTATCTTTGTCTGAATATGCACTGATCTTGGCTTCACAGCATTTGTTTTCGTCTGGATCATTTGTCATACACTGACAGACATAATGTTTTCTATCTTGAGTGATGGTGAAATGTTCAAATACAGCTGATTTAATGTGACGCTTCTTTGACATTCTCAGGTTTTTAATTCTGCGTTTCACAATCCAAATGACCATTGTTTTTCCTAAAAACAATGGTACAAAATTATTGCCAGGTCGTACAACTGATATAGTGGTCAGTAATACTGTTATTCCTCATGTACTCACAGTTAACTGATGCAAAGTTTGTTGAAAGGATAATACTTCTTACAGTCTTCCTCTTCTGAGTAGCAGCTGTGAGATGCTTGGAAGACGCACACCTAGTAAACATCTAGTCTAGAGGAGGAGCTTTACTACTAAGAATTTGCAACACATTTTCACTTTCAGTTTCATACATTGTAAGTAGGGGGGTTGTGGCAGCATGAGGTTAACCAAGTATAAGATTAGATAAGGGCAGTGGAGAACAGTGACACACAAGAAGTAAGAAATGTCTCTATCTCCAGCAGAACTGCTTATCACTGTTGTTCATAGTTTGATAGAACATATATATTTGAGTAACATTTATAAAATTCATATGAAAGTTCAATTATGAAATATTAATACATTTTTTTTAAAGCTGGAGTCGGTACATTTCTACCGACTCAGACTCCAACCAAAACTAACTCCGACTCCACGACTCCGACTCCACAGCCCTGGATGTAACAGCAGAATAGTGAGTGCAGCTCTGGAGGTGACAGGAGGATAAGACATAATGTAACAGCAGAATAGTGACAGCAGCTCTGGAGGTGGCTGGAGGATAAGACCTGAAGTAACTGCAGAATAGTGAGTGCAGCTCTGGAGGTGACTGGAGGATAAGACACAATGTAACAGCAGAAGGGTGAGTGCAGCTCTGGAGGTTACTGGAGGATAAGACACGATGTAACAGCAGAATAGTGAGTGCAGATCTGGAGGTGACTGGAGGATAAGACCTGATGTAACTGCAGAATAGTGAGTGCAGCTCTGGAGGTGACTGGACGATAAGACATGATGTAACAGAAGAATAGTGACTGCAGCTCTGGAGGTGAATGGAGGATAAGACCTGATGTAACCGCAGAATAAAGACTACAGCTCTGGAGGTGACTGGAGGATAAGATACGAAGTAACAGGAGAATAGTGACTGCACCTCTGGAGGTGACTGGAGGATAAGACATGATGTAACAGCAGAATAGTAACTGCAGCTCTGGAGGTAATTGGAGGATAAGACATAATGTAACAGCAGAATAGTGACAGCAGCTCTGGAGGTGGCTGGAGGATAAGACCTGATTTAACTGCAGAATAGTGAGTTCAGCTCTGGAGGTGACTGGAGAATAAGACACAGTGAAACAGCAGAATGGTGAGTACAGCTCTGGAGGAGACTGGAGGATAAGACACGATGTAACAGCAGAATAGTGAGTGCAGATCTGGAGGTGACTGGAGGATAAGACCTAATGTAACTGCAGAATAGTGAATGCAGCTCTGGAGGTGACTGGAGGATAAGACAATGTAACAGCAGAATAGTGAGTGCAGCTCTGGAGGTGACTGGAGGATAAGGCGTGATGTAACAGCAGAATAGTGACTGCAGCTCTGGAGGTGAATGGAGGATAAGACCTGATGTAACAGCAGAATAGTGACTGCAGCTCTGGAGTTGACTGGAGGATAAGACACGAAGTAACAGCAGAATAGTGACTGCAGCTCTGGAGGTGACAGGAGGATAAGACATGATGTAACAATAGAATAGTGAGTGCACCTCTGGAGGTGACTGGAGGATAAGACATGATGTAACAACAGAATAGTTATTGCAGCTCTGGAGGTGACTGGAGGATGAGATACGATGTAACAGCAGAATAGTGAGTGCAGCTCTGGAGGTGACTGGCAGATAAAACATGATGTAACAGCAGAATAGAGACTACAGCTCTTGAGGTGACTGGAGGATAAGACACGATGTAACAGCAGAATAGTGAGGGCAGCTCTTGAGGTGACTGGAGGATAAGACACGATGTAACAGCAGAAAAGTGAGGGCAGCTCTTGAGGTGACTGGAGGATAAGACACGATGTAACAGCAGAAAAGTGAGTGCAGCTCTGGAGGTGCCTGGAGGATAAGACACGATGTAACAGCAGAATAGTGAGTGCAGCTCTGGAGGTGGCTGGAGGATAAGACACGATGTAACAGCAGAAAAGTGACTGCAGCTCTGGAGGTGACTGGAGGATAGGACATGATGTTATAGGAGAATAGAGACTGCAGCTCTCGAGGTGACTGCAGGATAAGACATGATGTAACAGCAGAATAGAGACTGCAGCTCTGTAGGTGACTGGAGAAGACATGATGTAACAGCAGAATAGTGAGTGCAGCTCTTGAGGTGACTGGAGGATAAGACACGATGTAACAGCAGAATAGTGACTACAGCTCTGGAGTTGACTGGAGGATAAGACATGATGTAACAACACAATAGTAACTGCAGCTCTGGAGGTGACTGGAGGATAAGACATAATGTAACAGCAGAATAGTGACCGCAGGTCTGGAGGTGTCTGGAGGATAAGACATGATGTAACAGCAAAATAGTGAGGGCAGCTCTTGAGGTGACTGGAGGATAAGACACGATGTAACAGCAGAAAAGTGAGGGCAGCTCTTGAGGTGACTGGAGGATAAGACACGATGTAACAGCAGAAAAGTGAGTGCAGCTCTGGAGGTGACTGGAGGATAAGACACGATGTAACAGCAGAAAAGTGAGTGCAGCTCTGGAGGTGCCTGGAGGATAAGACACGATGTAACAGCAGAAAAGTGAGGGCAGCTCTTGAGGTGACTGGAGGATAAGACACGATGTAACAGCAGAAAAGTGAGTGCAGCTCTGGAGGTGCCTGGAGGATAAGACACGATGTAACAGCAGAATAGTGAGTGCAGCTCTGGAGGTGGCTGGAGGATAAGACACGATGTAACAGCAGAAAAGTGACTGCAGCTCTGGAGGTGACTGGAGGATAGGACATGATGTTATAGGAGAATAGAGACTGCAGCTCTCGAGGTGACTGCAGGATAAGACATGATGTAACAGCAGAATAGAGACTGCAGCTCTGTAGGTGACTGGAGAAGACATGATGTAACAGCAGAATAGTGAGTGCAGCTCTTGGGGTGACTGGAGGATAAGACACGATGTAACAGCAGAATAGTGACTACAGGTCTGGAGTTGACTGGAGGATAAGACATGATGTAACAACAGAATAGTAACTGCAGCTCTGGAGGTGACTGGAGGATAAGACATAATGTAACAGCAGAATAGTGACCGCAGGTCTGGAGGTGTCTGGAGGATAAGACATGATGTAGCAGCAAAATAGTGACTACAGCTCTGGAGTTGACTGGAGGATAAGACATGATGTAACAACAGAATAGTAACTGCAGCTCTGAAGGTGACTGGAGGATAAGACACAATATAACAGCAGAATGGTAAGTGCAGCTCTGGAGGTGACTGGAGGTTAAGACACGATGTTACAGCAGAATAGTGACTGCAGCTCTGCAAGTGACTGGAGGATAAGACACGATGTAACAGCAGAACAGTGAGTGCAGCTCTGGAGGTGTCTGGAGGATAAGACACGATGTAACAGCGGAATAGTGAATACAGCTCTGGAGGCGACTGGAGGATAGGACACGATGTAACAGCAGAACGGTGATTGCATCTCTGGAGATGAATGGAGGATAAGACAGGATGTAACAGCAGAATAGTGAGTGAAGCTCTGGAGGTGGCTGGAGGAAAAGACACGATGTAACAGCAGAAAAGTGACTGCAGCTCTGGAGGTGACTGGAGGATAAGATATGATGTTACAGGAGAATAGAGACTGCAGCTCTGGAGGTGACTGCATGATAAAACATGATGTAATAGCAGAATAGTGACTACAGCTCTGGAGTTGACTGGAGGATAAGACATAATGTAACAGCAGAATAGTGAGTGCAGCTCTGGAGGTGGCTGGTGATAAGACATGATGTTACAGCAGAATAGTGAGTGCAGCACTTGAGGTGACTGGAGGATAAGACCTGATGTAACAGCAGAATAGTGAGTGCAGCTCTGGAGGTGACTGGAGGATAAGACACGATGTTACAGCAGAATAGTGAGTGCAGCTCTGGAGGTGACTGGAGGATAAGACCTGATATAACAGCAGAATAGTGACTGCAGCTCTGGAGGTGACTGGAGGATAAGACACGATGTAACAGCAGAACAGTGAGTGCAGCTCTGTAGGTGACTGGAGGATAAAACACGATGTAACAACAGAACAGTGACTGCAGCTCTGGAGGTGACTGGAGGATAAGACACGATGTAACAACAGAACAGTGACTGCAGCTCTGGAGGTGACTGGAGGATAAGACACGAAGTAACAGCAGAATACTGAGTGCAGCTCTGGAGGTGACTGGAGGATAAGATGTCATGTAACAGCAGAATAGTGAATGCAGCTCTGGAGGTGACTGGAGGATAAGACAGGATGTAACAGCAGAATAGTGAGTGCAGCTCTGGAGGTGGCTGGAGGATAAGACACGATGTAAAAGCAGAAAAGTGACTGCAGCTCTGGAGGTGACTGGAGGATAAGACATGATGTTACAGGAGAATAGAGACTGCAGCTCTGGAGGTGACTGCAGGATAAGACACGATGTAACAGCAGAATAGTGACTGCAGCTCTGGAGGTGACTGGAGGATAAGACACGATGTAACAGCAGAAAAGTGACTGCAGCTCTGCAGGTGACTGGAGGATAAGAGATGATGTAACAGCAGAATAGTGAGTGCAGCTCTGGAGGTGACTGGAGGATAAGACATGATGTAACAGCAGAATAGTAACAGCAGCTCTGGAGGTGACTGGAGGATAAGACACGATGTAACAGCAGAATAGTGACTGAAGCTCTGGAGGTGACTGGAGGATAAGACACGATGTAACAGCAGAATAGTGAGTGCAGATCTGGAGGTGGCTGGAGGATAAGACCTGATGTAACAGCAGAATAGTGATTACAGCTCTGGAGGTGACTGGAGGATAAGACCTGATGTAACAGCAGAATAGTGAGCGCAGATCTGGAGGTGGCTGGAGGATAAGACACGATGTAACAGCAGAAGAGTGACTGCAGCTCTGGAGGTGACTGGAAGATAAGACCTGATGTAACAGCAGAATAGTGAGTGTCGCTCTGAAGGTGACTGGACGATAAGACTTGATGTAACAGCAGAATAGTGACTGCAGCTCGGGAGGTGACTGGAGGATAAGTCCTGATGTAACAGCAGAACAGTGATTGCATCTCTGGAGGTGAATGGAGGATAAGACAGGATGTAACAGCAGAATAGAGACTGCAGCTCTGGAGGTGACTGGAGGATAAGACACGATGTAACAGCAGAATAGTGAGTGCAGCTCTGGAAGTAACTGGAGGATAAGACATGATGTAACATCAGAATAGTGACTGCAGCTCTGGAGGTAACTGGAGGATAAGACATGATTTAACATCAGAATAGTGACTGCAGCTCTGGAGGTAACTGGAGGATAAGACATAATGTAACAGCAGAATAGTGAGTGCAGCTCTGGAGGTGGCTGGTGATAAGACATGATGTTACAGCAGAATAGTGAGTGCAGCACTTGAGGTGACTGGAGGATAAGACCTGATGTAACAGCAGAATAGTGAGTGCAGCTCTGGAGGTGACTGGAGGATAAGACACGATGTTACAGCAGAATAGTGAGTGCAGCTCTGGAGGTGACTGGAGGATAAGACCTGATATAACAGCAGAATAGTGACTGCAGCTCTGGAGGTGACTGGAGGATAAGACACGATGTAACAGCAGAACAGTGAGTGCAGCTCTGTAGGTGACTGGAGGATAAAACACGATGTAACAACAGAACAGTGACTGCAGCTCTGGAGGTGACTGGAGGATAAGACACGATGTAACAACAGAACAGTGACTGCAGCTCTGGAGGTGACTGGAGGATAAGACACGAAGTAACAGCAGAATACTGAGTGCAGCTCTGGAGGTGACTGGAGGATAAGATGTCATGTAACAGCAGAATAGTGAATGCAGCTCTGGAGGTGACTGGAGGATAAGACAGGATGTAACAGCAGAATAGTGAGTGCAGCTCTGGAGGTGGCTGGAGGATAAGACACGATGTAAAAGCAGAAAAGTGACTGCAGCTCTGGAGGTGACTGGAGGATAAGACATGATGTTACAGGAGAATAGAGACTGCAGCTCTGGAGGTGACTGCAGGATAAGACACGATGTAACAGCAGAATAGTGACTGCAGCTCTGGAGGTGACTGGAGGATAAGACACGATGTAACAGCAGAAAAGTGACTGCAGCTCTGCAGGTGACTGGAGGATAAGAGATGATGTAACAGCAGAATAGTGAGTGCAGCTCTGGAGGTGACTGGAGGATAAGACATGATGTAACAGCAGAATAGTAACAGCAGCTCTGGAGGTGACTGGAGGATAAGACACAATGTAACAGCAGAATAGTGACTGAAGCTCTGGAGGTGACTGGAGGATAAGACACGATGTAACAGCAGAATAGTGAGTGCAGATCTGGAGGTGGCTGGAGGATAAGACCTGATGTAACAGCAGAATAGTGATTACAGCTCTGGAGGTGACTGGAGGATAAGACCTGATGTAACAGCAGAATAGTGAGCGCAGATCTGGAGGTGGCTGGAGGATAAAACACGATGTAACAGCAGAAGAGTGACTGCAGCTCTGGAGGTGACTGGAAGATAAGACCTGATGTAACAGCAGAATAGTGAGTGTCGCTCTGAAGGTGACTGGACGATAAGACTTGATGTAACAGCAGAATAGTGACTGCAGCTCGGGAGGTGACTGGAGGATAAGTCCTGATGTAACAGCAGAACAGTGATTGCATCTCTGGAGGTGAATGGAGGATAAGACAGGATGTAACAGCAGAATAGAGACTGCAGCTCTGGAGGTGACTGGAGGATAAGACACGATGTAACAGCAGAATAGTGAGTGCAGCTCTGGAAGTAACTGGAGGATAAGACATGATGTAACATCAGAATAGTGACTGCAGCTCTGGAGGTAACTGGAGGATAAGACATGATTTAACATCAGAATAGTGACTGCAGCTCTGGAGGTAACTGGAGGATAAGACATAATGTAACAGCAGAATAGTGAGTGCAGCTCTGGAGGTGACTGGAGGATAAGACATGATGTAACAGCAGAATAGTGAGTGCAGCTCTGGAGGTGGCTGGAGGATAAGACACGATGTAACAGCAGAATAGTGACTGCAGCTCTGGAGGTAGCTGGAGGATAAGACACGATGTAACAGCGGAATAGTGACTGCAGCTCTGGAGGTGACTGGAGGATAAGACACGATGTAACAGCAGAAAAGAGACTACAGCTCTGGAGGGGAATAAAGGATATGACATGATGTACAGCCGAATAGTGACTACAGCTCTGGAGGTAACTGGAGGATAAGACATTATGTAACAGCAGAATAGTGAGAGCAGCTCTGAAGGTGACTGGAGGATAAGACAAGATGTAATAGCAGAATAGTGACGACAGCTCTGAAGGTGACTGCAGGATAAGACTCAATGTAACAGCAGAATAGTGACTGCAGCACTGGAGGTGACTGGAGGATAAGAAATGAATTAACAGCAGAATAGTGAGTGCAGCTCTGGAGGTGACTGGAGGATGAGACACGATGTAACAACAGAATAGTGACTGCAGCTTTTGAGGTGACTGGAGGATAAGACCTGATGTAATAGCAGAACAGTGATTGCATCTCTGGAGGTGAATGGAGGATAAGACAGGATGTAACAGCAGAATAGTGACTGCAGCTCTGGAGGTGATTGGAGTATAAGACCTGATGTAACAGCAGAATAGTGACTGCAGCTCTGAAGGTGGCTGGAGGATAAGACACGTTGTAACAGCAGAATAGTGACTGCAGCTCTGGAGGTGAGTGGAAAATAAGACATGACGTAACAGCAGAATAGTGACTACAGCTCTGGAGAAGACTGGATGATAAGACCTGATGTAACAGCAGAATAGTGACCACAGCTCTGGAGGTAAGTGGAGGATAAGACAGGATGCAACAGCAGAATAGTGACTGCAGCTATGGAGGTAACTGGAGGAGAACACATGATGTTAGAGCAGAATAGTGACTGCAGCTCTGGAGGTGACTGGAGGATGAGACACGATGTAACAGCAGAATAGTGAGTGCAGCTCTGGAGGTGACTGGCAGATAAAACATGATGTTACAGCAGAATTGTGACTGCAGCTCTGGAGGTGAATGGAGGATAGGACGTGACGTAACAGCAGAATAGTGAGTGCAGCTCTTAAGGTGACTGGAGGATAAGACACGATGTAACAGCAGAATAGTGAGTGCAGCCCTTTAGATGACGAGGATAAGACACGATGTAAAAGCAGAATACTGACTGCAGCTCTGGAGGTGGCTGGAGGATAAGGCATGATGTTACAGGAGAATAAGAGACTGCAGCTCTGGGGGTGACTGCAGGATAAGACATGATGTAACAGCAGAATAGTGAGTGCAGCTCTTGGGGTGACTGGAGGATAAGACACGATGTAACATCAGAATAGTGACTACAGCTCTGGAGGTGACTGGACGATAAGACACGATGTTACAGCAGAATAGTGAGTGCAGCTCTGGAGGTGACTGGAGGATAAGACCTGATGTAACAGAATAGTGACTGCAGCTCTGGAGGTGACTGGAGGATAAGACACGATGTAACAGCAGAACAATGAGTGCAGCTCTGGAGGTGACTGGAGGATAAGACACGATGTAACAGCAGAACAGCGACTGCAGCTCTGGAGGAGACTGGAGGATAAGACACGATGTAACAGCAGAATAGTGAGTGCAGATCTGGAGGTGACTGGAAGATAAGACACGAAGTAACAGCAGATACTGAGTGCAGCTCTGGAGGTGACTGGAGGATAAGACCTGATGTAATAGCAGAACAGTGATTGCATCTCTGGAGGTGAATGGAGGATAAGACAGGATGTAACAGCAGAATAGAGACTGCAGCTCTGGAGGCGACTGGAGGATAAGACCTGATGTAACAGCAGAATAGAGACTGCAGCTCTGGAGGTGACTGGAGGATAAGACCTGATGTAACAGCAGAATAGTGACTACAGCTCTGGAGTTGACTGGAGGATAAGACATGATGTAACAGCAGAATAGTGACTACAGCTCTGGAGGTGACTGGAGGATAAGACATAATGTAACAGCAGAATAGTGAGTGCAGCTCTGGAGGTGACTGGAGGATAAGACATGATGTAACAGCAGAATAGTGACTGCACGTCTGGAGGTGACTGGAGGATAAGACATGATGTAACAACAGAATAGTTATTGCAGCTCTGGAGGTGACTGGAGGATGAGACACGATGTAACAGCAGAATAGTGAGTGCAGATCTGGAGGTGGCTGGAGGATAAGACACGATGTAACAGCAGAAAAGTGACTGCAGCTCTGGAGGTGACTACAGGATAAGACATGATGTAACAGCAGAATAGTGACCACAGCTCTGGAGGTGAGTGGAGGATAAGACCTGATGTAACAGCAGAATAGTGACCACAGCTCTGGAGGTGAGTGGAGGATAAGCCATGATGTAACAGCAGAATAGTGACTGCAGCTCTGGAGGTAACAGGAGGATAAGACACGATGTAACAGCAGAATAGTTACTGCAGCTCTGGAGGTGACTGAAGGATAAGACATGATGTAAGAGCAGAATAGAGAATGCAGCTCGGGAGGTGACTGGAGGATAAGAGATGATGTAACAGCAGAATATTAAGTGCAGCTCTGGAGGTGACTGGAGGATAAGACATGATGTAACAGCAGAATAGTAACGGCAGCTCTGGAGGTAACTGGAGGATAAGACACGATGTAAAAGCAGAATAGTGACTGAAGCTCAGGAGGTAACTGGAGGATAAGACATTATGTAACAGCAGAATAGTGACAACAGCTCTGGAGGTGGCTGGAGGATAAGACCTGATTTTACTGCAGAATAGTGAGAGCAGCTCTAGAGGTGACTGGAGGATAAGACATAATGTAACAACAGAATAGTGAGTGCAGCTCTGGAGGTGACTGGAGGATAAGACATGATGTAACAGCAGAATAGTGAGTGCAGCTCTGGAGGTGACTGGAGGATAAGACATGATGCAACAACAGAATAGTTATTGCAGCTCTGGAGGTGACTGGAGGATAAGACACGATATAACAGCAGAATAGTGACTGCAGCTCTGGAGATGACAGGAGGATAAGACATGATGTAACAGCAGAATAGTGACTGCAGCTCTGGAGGTGACTGGAGGATAAGACACGATGTAACAGCAGAAAAGTGACTGCAGCTCTGGAGGTGACTGGAGGATAAGACACAATGTAACAGCAGAATAGTGATTGCAGCTCTGCAGATGACTGGAGGATAAGACATGATGTAACAGCAGAACAGTGAGTGCAGCTCTGGAGGTGACTGGAGGATAAGACACGATGTAACAGGAGAACAGTGACTGCAGCACTGGAGGATAAGACACGATGTAACAGCAGAATAGTGAGTGCAGCTCTGTAGGAGGCTGGAGGATAAGACACGATGTAACAGCAGAAAAGTGACTGCAGCTCTGGAGGTGACTGGAGGATAGAATACGAAGTAACAGCAGAATACTTAGTGCAGCTCTGGAGGTGACTGGAGGATAAGATGTCATGTAACAGTAGAATAGTGAATGCAGCTCTGGAGGTGACTGGAGGATAAGACACGATGTAACAGCAGAATAGTAACTGCAGCTCTGGAGGTAATTGGAGGATAAGACATAATGTAACAGTAGAATAGTGACAGCAGCTCTGGAGGTGGCTGGAGGATAAGATGTCATGTAACAGCAGAACAGTGAGTGCAGCTCTGGAGGTGACTGGAGGATAAGACACGATGTAACAGCAGAACAGTGACTGCAGCACTGGAGTATAAGACACGATGTAACAGCAGAATAGTGAGTGCAGCTCTGGAGGTGACTGGAGGATAAGACACGATGTAACAGCAGAATAGTGAGTGCAGGTCTGGAGGTGACTGGAGGATAAGATGTCATGTAACAGTAGAATAGTGAATGCAGCTCTGGAGGTGACTGGAGGATAAGACACGATGTAACAGCAGAATAGTAACTGCAGCTCTGGAGGTGACTGGAGGATAAGACAATGTAAAAGCAGAATAGTGAGTGCAGCTCTGGAGGTGACTGGAGGATAAGGCGTGATGTTACAGCAGAATAGTGACTGCACGTCTGGAGTTGACTGGAGGATAAGACATGAAGTAACAACAGAATAGTGAGTGCAGCTCTGGAGGTGACTGGAGGATAAGACATGATGTAACAGCAGAATAGTGACTGCAAGTCTGGAGGTGACTGGAGGATAAGACATGATGTAACAACAGAATAGTTATTGCAGCTCTGGAGGTGACTGGAGGATGAGACACGATGTAACAGCAGAATAGTGAGTGCAGCTCTGGAGGTGGATGGAGGATAAGACACGATGTAACAGCAGAAAAGTGACTGCAGCTCTGGAGGTGACTACAGGATAAGACATGATGTAACAGCAGAATAGAGACTGCAGCTCTGGAGGCGACTGGAGGATAAGACCTGATGTAACAGCAGAATAGTAACTACAGCTCTGGAGGTGACTGGAGGATAAGACCTGATGTAACAGCAGAATAGTGACCACAGCTCTGGAGGTGAGTGGAGGATAAGACACGATGTAACAGCAGAATAGTGACTGCAGCTCTGGAGGTAACAGGAGGATAAGACACGATGTAACAGCAGAATAGTTAGTGCAGCTCTGGAGGTGACTGAAGGATAAGACATGATGTAAGAGCAGAATAGAGAATGCAGCTCTGGAGGTGACTGGAGGATAAGAGATCATGTAACAGCAGAATATTAAGTGCAGCTCTGGAGGTGACTGGAGGATAAGACACGATGTAACAGCAGAATAGTGACTGAAGCTCTGGAGGTGACTGGAGGATAAGACACGATGTAACAGCAGAATAGTGAGTGCAGATCTGGAGGTGGCTGGAGGATAAGACCTGATGTAACAGCAGAATAGTGATTACAGCTCTGGAGGTGACTGGAGGATAAGACCTGATGTAACAGCAGAATAGTGAGCGCAGATCTGGAGGTGGCTGGAGGATAAGACACGATGTAACAGCAGAAGAGTGACTGCAGCTCTGGAGGTGACTGGAAGATAAGACCTGATGTAACAGCAGAATAGTGAGTGTCGCTCTGAAGGTGACTGGACGATAAGACTTGATGTAACAGCAGAATAGTGACTGCAGCTCGGGAGGTGACTGGAGGATAAGTCCTGATGTAACAGCAGAACAGTGATTGCATCTCTGGAGGTGAATGGAGGATAAGACAGGATGTAACAGCAGAATAGAGACTGCAGCTCTGGAGGTGACTGGAGGATAAGACACGATGTAACAGCAGAATAGTGAGTGCAGCTCTGGAAGTAACTGGAGGATAAGACATGATGTAACATCAGAATAGTGACTGCAGCTCTGGAGGTAACTGGAGGATAAGACATGATTTAACATCAGAATAGTGACTGCAGCTCTGGAGGTAACTGGAGGATAAGACATAATGTAACAGCAGAATAGTGAGTGCAGCTCTGGAGGTGGCTGGTGATAAGACATGATGTTACAGCAGAATAGTGAGTGCAGCACTTGAGGTGACTGGAGGATAAGACCTGATGTAACAGCAGAATAGTGAGTGCAGCTCTGGAGGTGACTGGAGGATAAGACACGATGTTACAGCAGAATAGTGAGTGCAGCTCTGGAGGTGACTGGAGGATAAGACCTGATATAACAGCAGAATAGTGACTGCAGCTCTGGAGGTGACTGGAGGATAAGACACGATGTAACAGCAGAACAGTGAGTGCAGCTCTGTAGGTGACTGGAGGATAAAACACGATGTAACAACAGAACAGTGACTGCAGCTCTGGAGGTGACTGGAGGATAAGACACGATGTAACAACAGAACAGTGACTGCAGCTCTGGAGGTGACTGGAGGATAAGACACGAAGTAACAGCAGAATACTGAGTGCAGCTCTGGAGGTGACTGGAGGATAAGATGTCATGTAACAGCAGAATAGTGAATGCAGCTCTGGAGGTGACTGGAGGATAAGACAGGATGTAACAGCAGAATAGTGAGTGCAGCTCTGGAGGTGGCTGGAGGATAAGACACGATGTAAAAGCAGAAAAGTGACTGCAGCTCTGGAGGTGACTGGAGGATAAGACATGATGTTACAGGAGAATAGAGACTGCAGCTCTGGAGGTGACTGCAGGATAAGACACGATGTAACAGCAGAATAGTGACTGCAGCTCTGGAGGTGACTGGAGGATAAGACACGATGTAACAGCAGAAAAGTGACTGCAGCTCTGCAGGTGACTGGAGGATAAGAGATGATGTAACAGCAGAATAGTGAGTGCAGCTCTGGAGGTGACTGGAGGATAAGACATGATGTAACAGCAGAATAGTAACAGCAGCTCTGGAGGTGACTGGAGGATAAGACACGATGTAACAGCAGAATAGTGACTGAAGCTCTGGAGGTGACTGGAGGATAAGACACGATGTAACAGCAGAATAGTGAGTGCAGATCTGGAGGTGGCTGGAGGATAAGACCTGATGTAACAGCAGAATAGTGATTACAGCTCTGGAGGTGACTGGAGGATAAGACCTGATGTAACAGCAGAATAGTGAGCGCAGATCTGGAGGTGGCTGGAGGATAAAACACGATGTAACAGCAGAAGAGTGACTGCAGCTCTGGAGGTGACTGGAAGATAAGACCTGATGTAACAGCAGAATAGTGAGTGTCGCTCTGAAGGTGACTGGACGATAAGACTTGATGTAACAGCAGAATAGTGACTGCAGCTCGGGAGGTGACTGGAGGATAAGTCCTGATGTAACAGCAGAACAGTGATTGCATCTCTGGAGGTGAATGGAGGATAAGACAGGATGTAACAGCAGAATAGAGACTGCAGCTCTGGAGGTGACTGGAGGATAAGACACGATGTAACAGCAGAATAGTGAGTGCAGCTCTGGAAGTAACTGGAGGATAAGACATGATGTAACATCAGAATAGTGACTGCAGCTCTGGAGGTAACTGGAGGATAAGACATGATTTAACATCAGAATAGTGACTGCAGCTCTGGAGGTAACTGGAGGATAAGACATAATGTAACAGCAGAATAGTGAGTGCAGCTCTGGAGGTGACTGGAGGATAAGACATGATGTAACAGCAGAATAGTGAGTGCAGCTCTGGAGGTGGCTGGAGGATAAGACACGATGTAACAGCAGAATAGTGACTGCAGCTCTGGAGGTAGCTGGAGGATAAGACACGATGTAACAGCGGAATAGTGACTGCAGCTCTGGAGGTGACTGGAGGATAAGACACGATGTAACAGCAGAAAAGAGACTACAGCTCTGGAGGGGAATAAAGGATATGACATGATGTACGGCCGAATAGTGACTACAGCTCTGGAGGTAACTGGAGGATAAGACATTATGTAACAGCAGAATAGTGAGAGCAGCTCTGAAGGTGACTGGAGGATAAGACAAGATGTAATAGCAGAATAGTGACGACAGCTCTGAAGGTGACTGCAGGATAAGACTCAATGTAACAGCAGAATAGTGACTGCAGCACTGGAGGTGACTGGAGGATAAGAAATGAATTAACAGCAGAATAGTGAGTGCAGCTCTGGAGGTGACTGGAGGATGAGACACGATGTAACAACAGAATAGTGACTGCAGCTTTTGAGGTGACTGGAGGATAAGACCTGATGTAATAGCAGAACAGTGATTGCATCTCTGGAGGTGAATGGAGGATAAGACAGGATGTAACAGCAGAATAGTGACTGCAGCTCTGGAGGTGATTGGAGTATAAGACCTGATGTAACAGCAGAATAGTGACTGCAGCTCTGAAGGTGGCTGGAGGATAAGACACGTTGTAACAGCAGAATAGTGACTGCAGCTCTGGAGGTGAGTGGAAAATAAGACATGACGTAACAGCAGAATAGTGACTACAGCTCTGGAGAAGACTGGATGATAAGACCTGATGTAACAGCAGAATAGTGACCACAGCTCTGGAGGTAAGTGGAGGATAAGACAGGATGCAACAGCAGAATAGTGACTGCAGCTATGGAGGTAACTGGAGGAGAACACATGATGTTAGAGCAGAATAGTGACTGCAGCTCTGGAGGTGACTGGAGGATGAGACATGATGTAACAGCAGAATAGTGAGTGCAGCTCTGGAGGTGACTGGCAGATAAAACATGATGTTACAGCAGAATTGTGACTGCAGCTCTGGAGGTGAATGGAGGATAGGACGTGACGTAACAGCAGAATAGTGAGTGCAGCTCTTAAGGTGACTGGAGGATAAGACACGATGTAACAGCAGAATAGTGAGTGCAGCCCTTTAGATGACGAGGATAAGACACGATGTAAAAGCAGAATACTGACTGCAGCTCTGGAGGTGGCTGGAGGATAAGGCATGATGTTACAGGAGAATAAGAGACTGCAGCTCTGGGGGTGACTGCAGGATAAGACATGATGTAACAGCAGAATAGTGAGTGCAGCTCTTGGGGTGACTGGAGGATAAGACACGATGTAACATCAGAATAGTGACTACAGCTCTGGAGGTGACTGGACGATAAGACACGATGTTACAGCAGAATAGTGAGTGCAGCTCTGGAGGTGACTGGAGGATAAGACCTGATGTAACAGAATAGTGACTGCAGCTCTGGAGGTGACTGGAGGATAAGACACGATGTAACAGCAGAACAATGAGTGCAGCTCTGGAGGTGACTGGAGGATAAGACACGATGTAACAGCAGAACAGCGACTGCAGCTCTGGAGGAGACTGGAGGATAAGACACGATGTAACAGCAGATACTGAGTGCAGCTCTGGAGGTGACTGGAGGATAAGACCTGATGTAATAGCAGAACAGTGATTGCATCTCTGGAGGTGAATGGAGGATAAGACAGGATGTAACAGCAGAATAGAGACTGCAGCTCTGGAGGCGACTGGAGGATAAGACCTGATGTAACAGCAGAATAGAGACTGCAGCTCTGGAGGTGACTGGAGGATAAGACCTGATGTAACAGCAGAATAGTGACTACAGCTCTGGAGTTGACTGGAGGATAAGACATGATGTAACAGCAGAATAGTGACTACAGCTCTGGAGGTGACTGGAGGATAAGACATAATGTAACAGCAGAATAGTGAGTGCAGCTCTGGAGGTGACTGGAGGATAAGACATGATGTAACAGCAGAATAGTGACTGCACGTCTGGAGGTGACTGGAGGATAAGACATGATGTAACAACAGAATAGTTATTGCAGCTCTGGAGGTGACTGGAGGATGAGACACGATGTAACAGCAGAATAGTGAGTGCAGATCTGGAGGTGGCTGGAGGATAAGACACGATGTAACAGCAGAAAAGTGACTGCAGCTCTGGAGGTGACTACAGGATAAGACATGATGTAACAGCAGAATAGTGACCACAGCTCTGGAGGTGAGTGGAGGATAAGACCTGATGTAACAGCAGAATAGTGACCACAGCTCTGGAGGTGAGTGGAGGATAAGCCATGATGTAACAGCAGAATAGTGACTGCAGCTCTGGAGGTAACAGGAGGATAAGACACGATGTAACAGCAGAATAGTTACTGCAGCTCTGGAGGTGACTGAAGGATAAGACATGATGTAAGAGCAGAATAGAGAATGCAGCTCGGGAGGTGACTGGAGGATAAGAGATGATGTAACAGCAGAATATTAAGTGCAGCTCTGGAGGTGACTGGAGGATAAGACATGATGTAACAGCAGAATAGTAACGGCAGCTCTGGAGGTAACTGGAGGATAAGACACGATGTAAAAGCAGAATAGTGACTGAAGCTCAGGAGGTAACTGGAGGATAAGACATTATGTAACAGCAGAATAGTGACAACAGCTCTGGAGGTGGCTGGAGGATAAGACCTGATTTTACTGCAGAATATTGAGAGCAGCTCTAGAGGTGACTGGAGGATAAGACATAATGTAACAACAGAATAGTGAGTGCAGCTCTGGAGGTGACTGGAGGATAAGACATGATGTAACAGCAGAATAGTGAGTGCAGCTCTGGAGGTGACTGGAGGATAAGACATGATGCAACAACAGAATAGTTATTGCAGCTCTGGAGGTGACTGGAGGATAAGACACGATATAACAGCAGAATAGTGACTGCAGCTCTGGAGATGACAGGAGGATAAGACATGATGTAACAGCAGAATAGTGACTGCAGCTCTGGAGGTGACTGGAGGATAAGACACGATGTAACAGCAGAAAAGTGACTGCAGCTCTGGAGGTGACTGGAGGATAAGACACAATGTAACAGCAGAATAGTGATTGCAGCTCTGCAGATGACTGGAGGATAAGACATGATGTAACAGCAGAACAGTGAGTGCAGCTCTGGAGGTGACTGGAGGATAAGACACGATGTAACAGGAGAACAGTGACTGCAGCACTGGAGGATAAGACACGATGTAACAGCAGAATAGTGAGTGCAGCTCTGTAGGAGGCTGGAGGATAAGACACGATGTAACAGCAGAAAAGTGACTGCAGCTCTGGAGGTGACTGGAGGATAGAATACGAAGTAACAGCAGAATACTTAGTGCAGCTCTGGAGGTGACTGGAGGATAAGATGTCATGTAACAGTAGAATAGTGAATGCAGCTCTGGAGGTGACTGGAGGATAAGACACGATGTAACAGCAGAATAGTAACTGCAGCTCTGGAGGTAATTGGAGGATAAGACATAATGTAACAGTAGAATAGTGACAGCAGCTCTGGAGGTGGCTGGAGGATAAGATGTCATGTAACAGCAGAACAGTGAGTGCAGCTCTGGAGGTGACTGGAGGATAAGACACGATGTAACAGCAGAATAGTGAGTGCAGGTCTGGAGGTGACTGGAGGATAAGATGTCATGTAACAGTAGAATAGTGAATGCAGCTCTGGAGGTGACTGGAGGATAAGACACGATGTAACAGCAGAATAGTAACTGCAGCTCTGGAGGTGACTGGAGGATAAGACAATGTAAAAGCAGAATAGTGAGTGCAGCTCTGGAGGTGACTGGAGGATAAGGCGTGATGTTACAGCAGAATAGTGACTGCACGTCTGGAGTTGACTGGAGGATAAGACATGAAGTAACAACAGAATAGTGAGTGCAGCTCTGGAGGTGACTGGAGGATAAGACATGATGTAACAGCAGAATAGTGACTGCACGTCTGGAGGTGACTGGAGGATAAGACATTATGTAACAACAGAATAGTTATTGCAGCTCTGGAGGTGACTGGAGGATGAGACACGATGTAACAGCAGAATAGTGAGTGCAGCTCTGGAGGTGGATGGAGGATAAGACCTGATGTAACAGCAGAATAGAGACTGCAGCTCTGGAGGCGACTGGAGGATAAGACCTGATGTAACAGCAGAATAGTAACTACAGCTCTGGAGGTGACTGGAGGAAAAGACCTGATGTAACAGCAGAATAGTGACCACAGCTCTGGAGGTGAGTGGAGGATAAGACACGATGTAACAGCAGAATAGTGACTGCAGCTCTGGAGGTAACAGGAGGATAAGACACGATGTAACAGCAGAATAGTTAGTGCAGCTCTGGAGGTGACTGAAGGATAAGACATGATGTAAGAGCAGAATAGAGAATGCAGCTCTGGAGGTGACTGGAGGATAAGAGATCATGTAACAGCAGAATATTAAGTGCAGCTCTGGAGGTGACTGGAGGATAAGACATGATGTAACAGCAGAATAGTAACGGCAGCTCTGGAGGAAACTGGAGGATAAGACATAATGTAACAGCAGAATAGTGACTACAGCTCTGGAGGTGGCTGGAGTATAAGACCTGATTTTACTGCAGAATAGTGAGAGCAGCTCTGGAGGTGACTGGAGGATAAGACAAAATGTAACAGCAGAATGGTGAGTGCAGCTCTGGAGGTGACTGGAGTATAAGACCTGATGTAACAGCAGAATAGAGACTACAGCTCTGGAGTTGACTGAAGGATAAGACATGAAGTAACAGCAGAATAGTGACTGCAGCTCTGGAGGTGACAGGAGGATAAGACATGATGTAACAACAGAATAGTGAGTGCAGCTCTGGAGGTTACTGGAGGATAAGACTTGATGTAACAGCAGAATAGTGACTGCACCTCTGGAGGTGACTGGAGGATAAGACATGATGTAACAACAGAATAGTTATTGCAGCTCTGGAGGTGACTGGAGGATGAGACACGATGTAACAGCAGAATAGTGAGTGCAGCTCTGGAGGTGACTGGCAGATAAAACATGATGTTACAGCAGAATAGTAACTGCAGCTCTGGAGGTGACTGGAGGATAAGACACGATATAACAGCAGAATAGCAAGTGCAGCTCTGGAAGTAACTGGAGGATAAGACATGATGTAACAGCAGAATAGTGACTGCAGCTCTGGAGGTGACTGGAGGATAAGACACGATGTAACAGCAGAAAAATGACTGCAGCTCTGGAGGTGACTGGAGGATAAGACACGATGTAACAGCAAAATAGTGACTACAGCTCTGGAGGTGACTGGAGGATAAGACACAATGTAACAACAGAATAGTGACTGCAGCTCTGCAGATGACTGGAGGATAAGACATGATGTAACAGCAGAATAGTGAGTGCAGCTCTGTAGGAGGCTGGAGGATAAGACACGATGTAACAGCAGAAAAGTGACTGCAGCTCTCGAGGTGACTGGAGGATAGGATACGAAGTAACAGCAGAATACTTAGTGCAGCTCTGGAGGTGACTGGAGGATAAGATGTCATGTAACAGTAGAATAGTGAATGCAGCTCTGGAGGTGACTGGAGGATAAGACACGATGTAACAGCAGAATAGCAACTGCAGCTCTGGAGGTAATTGGAGGATAAGACATAATGTAACAGCAGAATAGTGACAGCAGCTCTGGAGGTGGCTGGAGGATAAGATGTCATGTAACAGCAGAACAGTGAGTGCAGCTCTGGAGGTGACTGGAGGATAAGACACGATGTAACAGCAGAACAGTGACTGCAGCACTGGAGTATAAGACACGATGTAACAGCAGAATAGTGAGTGCAGCTCTGGAGGTGACTGGAGGATAAGACACGATGTAACAACAGAATAGTGAGTGCAGGTCTGGAGGTGACTGGAGGATAAGATGTCATGTAACAGTAGAATAGTGAATGCAGCTCTGGAGGTGACTGGAGGATAAGACACGATGTAACAGCAGAATAGTAACTGCAGCTCTGGAGGTGACTGGAGGATAAGACAATGTAAAAGCAGAATAGTGAGTGCAGCTCTGGAGGTGACTGGAGGATAAGGCGTGATGTTACAGCAGAATAGTGACTGCACGTCTGGAGTTGACTGGAGGATAAGACATGAAGTAACAACAGAATAGTGAGTGCAGCTCTGGAGGTGACTGGAGGATAAGACATGATGTAACAGCAGAATAGTGACTGCACGTCTGGAGGTGACTGGAGGATAAGACATGATGTAACAACAGAATAGTTATTGCAGCTCTGGAGGTGACTGGAGGATGAGACACGATGTAACAGCAGAATAGTGAGTGCAGCTCTGGAGGTGGCTGGACGATAAGACACGATGTAACAGCAGAAAAGTGACTGCAGCTCTGGAGGTGACTACAGGATAAGACATGATGTAACAGCAGAATAGAGACTGCAGCTCTAGAGGCGACTGGAGGATAAGACCTGATGTAACAGCAGAATAGTGACTACAGCTCTGGAGGTGACTGGAGGATAAGACCTGATGTAACAGCAGAATAGTGACCACAGCTCTGGAGGTGAGTGGAGGATAAGCCATGATGTAACAGCAGAATAGTGACTGCAGCTCTGGAGGTAACAGGAGGATAAGACACGATGTAACAGCAGAATAGTTACTGCAGCTCTGGAGGTGACTGGAGGATAAGACATGATGTAAGAGCAGAATAGAGAATGCAGCTCTGGAGGTGACTGGAGTATAAGAGATGATGTAACAGCAGAATATTAAGTGCAGCTCTGGAGGTGACTGGAGGATAAGACATGATGTAACAGCAGAATAGTAACGGCAGCTCTGGAGGTAAATGGAGGATAAGACACGATGTAAAAGCAGAATAGTGACTGAAGCTCAGGAGGTGGCTGGATAATAAGACCTGATTTTACTGCAGAATAGTGAGAGCAGCTCTGGAGGTGACTGGAGGATAAGACAAAATGTAACAGCAGAATGGTGAGTGCAGATCTGGAGGTGACTGGAAGATAAGGCGTGATGTTACAGCAGAATAGTGACTGCAGCTCTGGAGGTGAATGGAGGATAAGACCTGATGTAACAGCAGAATAGAGACTACAGCTCTGGAGTTGACTGAAGGATAAGACATGAAGTAACAGCAGAATAGTGACTGCAGCTCTGGAGGTGACAGGAGGATAAGACATGATGTAACAACAGAATAGTGAGTGCAGCTCTGGAGGTGACTGGAGGATAAGACATGATGTAACAGCAGAATAGTGACTGCACCTCTGGAGGTGACTGGAGGATAAGACATGATGTAACAACAGAATAGTTATTGCAGCTCTGGAGGTGACTGGAGGATGAGACACGATGTAACAGCAGAATAGTGAATGCAGCTCTGGAGGTGACTGGCAGATAAAACATGATGTTACAGCAGAATAGTGAGTGCAGCTCTGGAGGTGAATGGAGGATAAGTACTGATGTAACAGCAGAATAGAGACTACAGCTCTGGAGGTGACTGCAGGATAAGACATGATGTAACAGCAGAATAGAGACTTCAGCTCTGTAGGTGACTGGAGGAGAAGACAAGATGTAACAGCAGAATAGTGAGTGCAGCTCTTGGGGTGACTGGAGGATAAGACACGATGTAACAGCAGAATAGTGACTACAGCTCTGGAGTTGACTGGAGGATAAGACATGATTTAACAACAGAATAGTAACTGCAGCTCTGGAGGTGACTGGAGGATAAGACACGATGTAACAGCAGAATAGCAAGTGCAGCTCTGGAAGTAACTGGAGGATAAGACATGATGTAACAGCAGAATAGTGACTGCAGCTCTGGAGGTGACTGGAGGATAAGACACGATGTAACAGCAGAAATGTGACTGCAGCTCTGGAGGTGTCTGGAGGATAAGACATGATGTAACAGCAAAATAGTGACTACAGCTCTGGAGGTGACTGGAGGATAAGACACAATATAACAGCAGAATGGTAAGTGCAGCTCTGGAGGTGAATGGAGGATATGACACGATGTTACAGCAGAATAGTGACTGCAGCTCTGCAGGTGACTGGAGGATAAGACACGATGTAACAGCAGAACAGTGAGTGCAGCTCTTGAGGTGACTGGAGGATAAGACAATGTAAAAGCAGAATAGTGAGTACAGCTCTGGAGGTGACTGGAGGATAAGGCGTGATGTTACAGCAGAATAGTGACTGCACGTCTGGAGTTGACTGGAGGATAAGACATGAAGTAACAACAGAATAGTGAGTGCAGCTCTGGAGGTGACTGGAGGATAAGACATGATGTAACAGCAGAATAGTGACTGCACGTCTGGAGGTGACTGGAGGATAAGACATGATGTAACAACAGAATAGTTATTGCAGCTCTGGAGGTGACTGGAGGATGAGACACGATGTAACAGCAGAATAGTGAGTGCAGCTCTGGAGGTGGCTGGAGGATAAGACACGATGTAACAGCAGAAAAGTGACTGCAGCTCTGGAGGTGACTACAGGATAAGACATGATGTAACAGCAGAATAGAGACTGCAGCTCTAGAGGCGACTGGAGGATAAGACCTGATGTAACAGCAGAATAGTGAGTGCAGCTCTGGAGGTGACTGGAGGATAAGACCTGATGTAACAGCAGAATAGTGACCACAGCTCTGGAGGTGAGTGGAGGATAAGCCATGATGTAACAGCAGAATAGTGACTGCAGCTCTGGAGGTAACAGGAGGATAAGACACGATGTAACAGCAGAATAGTTACTGCAGCTCTGGAGGTGACTGGAGGATAAGACATGATGTAAGAGCAGAATAGAGAATGCAGCTCTGGAGGTGACTGGAGTATAAGAGATGATGTAACAGCAGAATATTAAGTGCAGCTCTGGAGGTGACTGGAGGATAAGACATGATGTAACAGCAGAATAGTAACGGCAGCTCTGGAGGTAAATGGAGGATAAGACACGATGTAAAAGCAGAATAGTGACTGAAGCTCAGGAGGTAACTGGAGGATAAGACATAATGTAACAGCAGAATAGTGACAACAGCTCTGGAGGTGGCTGGAGGATAAGACCTGATTTTACTGCAGAATAGTGAGAGCAGCTCTGGAGGTGACTGGAGGATAAGACAAAATGTAACAGCAGAATGGTGAGTGCAGATCTGGAGGTGACTGGAGGATAAGACACGATGTAACTTCAGAATAGTGAGTGCAGATCTGGAGGTGACTGGAAGATAAGGCGTGATGTTACAGCAGAATAGTGACTGCAGCTCTGGAGGTGAATGGAGGATAAGACCTGATGTAACAGCAGAATAGAGACTACAGCTCTGGAGTTGACTGAAGGATAAGACATGAAGTAACAGCAGAATAGTGACTGCAGCTCTGGAGGTGACAGGAGGATAAGACATGATGTAACAACAGAATAGTGAGTGCAGCTCTGGAGGTGACTGGAGGATAAGACATGATGTAACAGCAGAATAGTGACTGCACCTCTGGAGGTGACTGGAGGATAAGACATGATGTAACAACAGAATAGTTATTGCAGCTCTGGAGGTGACTGGAGGATGAGACACGATGTAACAGCAGAATAGTGAGTGCAGCTCTGGAGGTGACTGGCAGATAAAACATGATGTTACAGCAGAATAGTGAGTGCAGCTCTGGAGGTGAATGGAGGATAAGTACTGATGTAACAGCAGAATAGAGACTACAGCTCTGGAGGTGACTGCAGGATAAGACATGATGTAACAGCAGAATAGAGACTTCAGCTCTGTAGGTGACTGGAGGAGAAGACAAGATGTAACAGCAGAATAGTGAGTGCAGCTCTTGGGGTGACTGGAGGATAAGACACGATGTAACAGCAGAATAGTGACTACAGCTCTGGAGTTGACTGGAGGATAAGACATGATTTAACAACAGAATAGTAACTGCAGCTCTGGAGGTGACTGGAGGATAAGACACGATGTAACAGCAGAATAGCAAGTGCAGCTCTGGAAGTAACTGGAGGATAAGACATGATGTAACAGCAGAATAGTGACTGCAGCTCTGGAGGTGACTGGAGGATAAGACACGATGTAACAGCAGAAATGTGACTGCAGCTCTGGAGGTGACTGGAGGATAAGACACGACGTAACAGCAGAATAGTGACTGCAGCTCTGGAGGTGTCTGGAGGATAAGACATGATGTAACAGTAAAATAGTGACTACAGCTCTGGAGGTGACTGGAGGATAAGACACAATATAACAGCAGAATGGTAAGTGCAGCTCTGGAGGTGAATGGAGGATATGACACGATGTTACAGCAGAATAGTGACTGCAGCTCTGCAGGTGACTGGAGGATAAGACACGATGTAATAGCAGAACAGTGAGTGCAGCTCTGGAGGTGACTGGAGGATAAGACACGATGTAACAGCAGAATAGTGAGTGCAGCTATGGAGGTGACTGGAGGATAGGACAAGATGTAACAGCAGAATAGTGAGTGCAGATCTGGAGGTGACAGGAGGATAACACACGAAGTAACAGCAGAATACTTAGTGCAGCTCTGGAGGTGACTGGAGGATAAGATGTCATGTAACAGTAGAATAGTGAATGCAGCTCTGGAGGTGACTGGAGGATAAGACACGATGTAACAGCAGAATAGTGACTACAGCTCTGGAGTTGACTGGAGGATAAGACATGATTTAACAACAGAATAGTAACTGCAGCTCTGGAGGTGACTGGAGGATAAGACACGATGTAACAGCAGAATAGCAAGTGCAGCTCTGGAAGTAACTGGAGGATAAGACATGATGTAACAGCAGAATAGTGACTGCAGCTCTGGAGGTGACTGGAGGATAAGACACGATGTAACAGCAGAAATGTGACTGCAGCTCTGGAGGTGTCTGGAGGATAAGACATGATGTAACAGTAAAATAGTGACTACAGCTCTGGAGGTGACTGGAGGATAAGACACAATATAACAGCAGAATGGTAAGTGCAGCTCTGGAGGTGAATGGAGGATATGACACAATGTTACAGCAGAATAGTGACTGCAGCTCTGCAGGTGACTGGAGGATAAGACACGATGTAACAGCAGAACAGTGAGTGCAGCTCTGGAGGTGACTGGAGGATAAGACACGATGTAACAGCAGAATAGTGAGTGCAGCTATGGAGGTGACTGGAGGATAGGACAAGATGTAACAGCAGAATAGTGAGTGCAGATCTGGAGGTGACAGGAGGATAAGACACGAAGTAACAGCAGAATACTTAGTGCAGCTCTGGAGGTGACTGGAGGATAAGATGTCATGTAACAGTAGAATAGTGAATGCAGCTCTGGAGGTGACTGGAGGATAAGACACGATGTAACAGCAGAATAGTGACTGCAGCTCTGGAGGTGACTGGAGGATAAGACATGATGTAACAGCAGAATAGTAACTGCAGCTCTGGAGGTAATTGGAGGATAAGACATAATGTAACAGCAGAATAGTGACAGCAGCTCTGGAGGTGGCTGGAGGATAAGATGTCATGTAACAGCAGAACAGTGACTGCAGCTCTGGAGGTGGCTGGAGGATAAGATGTCATGTAACAGCAGAACAGTGATGCAGCTCTGGAGGTGACTGGAGGATAAGATGTCATGTAACAGTAGAATAGTGAAAGCAGCTCTGGAGGTGACTGGAGGATTAGACATGATATAAAAGCAGAATAGAGACTGCAGCTCTGGAGGTAACTGGAGGATAAGACATAATGTAACAGCAGAATAGTGACCGCAGCTCTGTAGGTGACTGGAGGATAAAACACGATGTAACAGCAGAATAGTGATTACAGCTCTGGAGGTGACTGGAGGATAAGACACAATGTAACAGCAGAATAGTGAGTGCAGCTCCGGAAGTGACTGGAGGATAAGACAGGATGTAACAGCACAATAGTGACTGCAGCTCTGGAGGTAACTGGAGGATAAGACATGATGTAAGATCAGAATAGTGACTGCAGCTCTGGAGGTAACTGGAGGATAAGACATAATGTAAGATCAGAATATTGAGTGCAGCTCTGGAGGTGGCTGGAGGATAAGACCTGATGTAATAGCATATTAGTGACTGCAGCTCTGGAGGTGACTGGAGGATAAGACCTGATGTAACAGCAGAATAGTGACTGCAGCTCTGGAGGTGACTGGAAGATAAGACATGATGTAACAGCAGAATAGTGAGTGCAGCTCTAGAGGTGACTGGCGGATAAGACACGATGTAACAGCAGAATAGTGAATGCAGCTCTGGAGGTGACTGGAGGATAAGACATAATGTAACAGCAGAATAGTGAGAGCAGCTATTGAGGTGACTGGAGGATAAGACATGACGTAACAGCAGAATAGTGACTGCAGCTCTGGAGGTAACTGGAGGATAAGACATGATGTAAGAGCAGAATAGTGAGTGCAGTTCTGGAGGTGGCTGGAGGATAAGACCTGATGTAATCGCAGAATAGTGACTGCAGCTCTGGAGGTAACTGGAGGATAAGACATGATGTAAGAGCAGAATAGTGAGTGCAGCTCTGGAGGTGGCTGGAGGATAAGACCTGATGTAATAGCAGAATAGTGACTGCAGCTCTGGAGGTGACTGGAGGATAAGGCCTGATGTAACAGCAGAATAGTGACTGCAGCTCCGGAGGTGGCAAGAGGATAAGACACAATGTAACAGCAGAATAGTGAGTGCAGCTCTGGAGGTGACTGACGTTTAAGACACATTTTAACAGCAGAATAGTGAGTGTAGCTCTGGAGGTGACTGGAGGATAAGACATGACGTAACAGCAGAATAGTGACTACAGCTCTGGAGATGACTGGAGGATAAGACATGATGTAACAGCAGAGTAGTGACTGCAGCTCTGGAGGTGACTGGCGGATAAGACACGATGTAACAGCAGAATAGTGAATGCAGCTCTGGAGGTGACTGGAGGATAAGACATAATGTAACAGCAGAATAGTGAGAGCAGCTATTGAGGTGACTGGAGGATAAGACATGACGTAACAGCAGAATAGTGACTGCAGCTCTGGAGTTAACTGGAGGATAAGACATGATGTAAGAGCAGAATAGTGAGTGCAGCTCTGGAGGTGGCTGGAGGATAAGACCTGATGTAATAGCAGAATAGTGACTGCAGCTCTGGAGGTAACTGGAGGATAAGACATGATGTAAGAGCAGAATAGTGAGTGCAGCTCTGGAGGTGACTGGAGGATAAGGCCTGATGTAACAGCAGAATAGTGACTGCAGCTCCGGAGGTGGCAAGAGGATAAGACACAATGTAACAGCAGAATAGTGAGTGCAGCTCTGGAGGTGACTGACGTTTAAGACACATTTTAACAGCAGAATAGTGAGTGCAGCTCTGGAGGTGACTGGAGGATAAGATATGATGTAACAGCAGGATAGTGACAACAGCTCTGGAGATGACTGGAGGATAAGACATGATGTAACAGCAGAGTAGTGACTGCAGCTCTGGAGGTGACTGGAGGATAAGACACGATGTAACAGCAGAACTGTGGGTGCAGCTCAGGAGGTGACTGGAGGATAAGACATGAAGTAACAGCAGAATAGTGACTGCAGCTCTGGAGGTGACTGGAGGATAAGACACGTTTGTAACAGCAGAATAGTGAGTGCAGCTCTAGAGGTGGCTGGCGGATAAGACACGATGTAACAGCAGAATAGTGTGTGCAGCTCTGGAGTTGGCTGGCGGATAAGACACATTGTAACAGCAGAATAGTGACTACAGCTCTGGAGGATAAGACACAAGGTAACAGCAGTATGGTAAGTGCAGATCTGGAGGTGATTGGAGGTTAAGACACGATGTTACAGCAGAATAGTGAGTGCAGCTCTTGTGGTGACTGGAGGATAAGACTCGATGTAACAGCAGAATAGTGACTGCAGCTCTGGAGGTGACTGGAGGATAAGACACGATGTAACAGCAGAAGAGTGAATGCAGCTCTGGAGGTGACTGGAGGATTAGACATGATGTAAAAGCAGAATAGTGATTGCAGCTCTGGAGGTGACTGGAGGATAAGACAAGATGTAACAGCAGAATAGTGACCGCAGCTCTGGAGGTGACTGGAGGATAAGACCTGATGTAGCAGCAGAATAGTGAGTGCAGCTCTGGAGGTGACTGGAGGATAAGACATGATGTAACAGCAGAATAGTAACTGCAGCTCTGGAGGTGACTGGAGGATAAGATACGATGTAACAGCAGAAAAGTGACTGCAGCTCTGGAGGTGACTGGAGGATAAGACATGATGTAACAGCAGAATAGAGACTGAAGCTCTGGAGGTGACTGGAGGATAAGACACGATGTAACAGCAGAATAGTGAGTGCAGCTCTGGAGGTAACTAGAGGATAAGACATGATGTAACAGCAGAATAGTGACTACAGCTCTGGAGGTAACTGGAGGATAAGACATAATGTAACAGCAGAATAGTGACCGCAGCTCTGGAAGGTGGCTCGAGGATAAGACATGATGTTACACCAGAATAGTGACTGCAGCTCTGGAGGTGACTGGAGGATAAGACACAATGTAACAGCAAAATGGTGAGTGCAGCTCTGGAGGTGACTGGAGGTTAAGACACGATGTAACAGCAGAATAGTGAGTGCAGTTCTGAAGGTGACTGGAGGATAAGACACGATGTAACAGCAGTATAGTGTCTGCAGCTCTGGAGGTGACTGGAGGATAAAACACGATGTAACAGCAGAATAGTGATTACAGCTCTGGAGGTGACTGGAGGATAAGACACAATGTAACAGCAGAATAGTGAGTGCAGCTCTGGAAGTGACTGTTGGATAATACAGAATGTAACAGCAGAATAGTGACTGCAGCTCTGGAGGTAACTGGAGGATAAGACCTGATGTAATAGCATAATAGTGACTGCAGCTCTGGAGGTGACTGGAGGATAAACCTGATGTAACAGCAGAATAGTGACTGCAGCTCTGGAGGTGGCTGGAGAATAAGACACGATGTAACTGCAGAATAGTGACTGCAGCTCTGGAGGTGACTGGAAGATAAGACACGATGTAACAGCAGAATAGTGAGTGCAGCTCTGGAGGTGAACGGAGGATAAGACCTGATGTAACAGCAGAATAGTGAGTGCAGCTCTAGAGGTGACTGGCGGATAAGACAAGATGTAACAGCAGAATAGTGAGTGCAGCTCTAGAGGTGACTGGCGGATAAGACATGATGTAACAGCAGAATAGTGAGCGCAGCTATTGAGGTGACTGGAGGATAAGACATGATGTAAGAGCAGAATAGTGAGTGCAGCTCCGGAGGTGGCTGGAGGATAAGACACGATGTAACAGCAGAATAGTGAGTGCAGCTCTGGAGGTGACTGGAGGATAAGACATGACGTAACAGCAGAATAGTGACTACAGCTCTGGAGATGACTGGAGGATAAGACAGGATGTAACAGCAGAATAGTGACTGCAGCTCTGGAGGTGACTGGAGGATAAGACAGGAAGTAACAGCAGAATGGTGACTGCAGCTCTGGAGGTGACTGGAGGATAAGACTCGATGTAACAGCAGAATAGTGACAGCAGCTCTGGAGGTGACTGGAGGATAAGACACGATGTAACAGCAGAAGAGTGACTGCAGCTCTGGAGGTGACTGGAGGATAAGACATGATGTAACAGCAGAATTTTGATAGCAGCTCTGGAAGTGGCTGGAGGAAAAGACACGATGTAACAGCAGAATAGTGACAGCAGCTCTGGAGGTGACTGGAGGATAAGACACGATGTAACAGCAGAAGAGTGACTGCAGCTCTGGAGGTGACTGGAGGATAAGACACGATGTAACAGTAGAAGAGTGACTGCAGCTCTGGAGGTGACTGGAGGATAACACACGATGTAACAGCAGAATAGTGACTGAAGGATAAGACATGACGTAAAAGCAGAATAGTGACTACAGCTCTGGAGATGACTGGAGGATAAGACATGATGTAACAGCAGAATAGTGACCGCAGGTCTGTAGGTGTCTGGGGGATAAGACATGATGTAACAGCAGAATAGTGACTGCAGCTCTGGAGGTGACTGGAGGATAAGACAGGATGTAGCATCAGAATAGTGACTGCAGCTCTGGAGGTGACTGGAGGATAAGACAGGATGTAACATCAGAATAGTGACTGCAGCTCTGGAGGTGACTGGAGGATAAAACACGATGTAACAGCAGAATAGTGACTACAGCTCTGGAGATGACTGGAGGATAAGACATGATGTAACTGCAGAGTAGAGACTGCAGCTCTGGAGGTGGTTGGAGGAGAAGAAACGATGTAACAGCAGAATAGTGACTGCAGCTCTGGAGGTGACTGGAAAATAAGACACGATGTAACGGCAGAATAGTGAGTGCAGCTCTGGAGGTGTCTGGAGGATAAGACATGATGTAACAGCAGAATATTGAGTGCAGCTCTAGAGGTGGCTGGCGGATAAGACACGATGTAACAGAAGAATAGGGAGTGCAGCTCTGGAGGTGGCTGGCGGATAAGACACATTGTAACAGCAGAATAGGGAGTGCAGCTCTGGAGGTGGCTGGCGGATAAGACACATTGTAACAGCAGAATAGTGAGTGCAACTCTGGAGGTGACTGGAAGATAAGACATAATGTAACAGCAGAATATTGACCGCAGCTATTGAGTTGACTGGAGGATAAGACATGACGTAACAGCAGAATAGTGACTACAGCTCTGGAGATGACTGGGGGATAAGACATGATGTACCAGCAGAGTAGTGACTGCAACTCTGGAGGTGACTGGAGGATAAGACACGATGTAACAGCAGTATGGTAAGTGCAGCTCTGGAGGTGACTGGAGGTTAAGACACGATGTTACAGCAGAATAGTGAGTGCAGCTCTGGAGGTGACTGGAAGATAAGACACGATGTAACAGCAGAATAGTGACTGCAGCTCGGGAGGTGACTGGAGGATAAGACACGATGTAACAGCAGAATAGTGACTGCAGCTCATGAGGTGACTGGACGATAAGAAACGATGTAACAGCAGAATAGTGACTGCAGCTCTGGAGGTGACTGGAGGATAAGACACGATGTAAAAGCAGAATAGTGCGTTCAGGTCTGGAGGTGACTGGAGGATAAGATGTCATGAAACAGCAGAATAGTGACTGCAGCTCTGGAGGTGACTGGAGGATAAGACACGATGTAACAGCAGAATAGTGACTGCAGCTTTGGAGGTGACTGGCGGATAAGACACGATGTAACAGAAGATTAGGGAGTGCGGATCTGGAGGTGGCTGGCGGATAAGACACATTGTAACAGCAGAATAGTGAGTGCAGCTCTGGAGGTGACTGGAAGATAAGACATAATGTAACAGCAGAATATTGACCGCAGCTATTGAGGTGACTGGAGGATAAGACATGACGTAACAGCAGAATAGTGACTACAGCTCTGGAGATGACTGGGGGATAAGACATGATGTACGAGCAGAGTAGTGACTGCAACTCTGGAGGTGACTGGAGGATAAGACACGATGTAACAGCAGTATGGTAAGTGCAGCTCTGGAGGTGACTGGAGGTTAAGACACGATGTTACAGCAGAATAGTGAGTGCAGCTCTGGAGGTGACTGGAAGATAAGACACGATGTAACAGCAGAATAGTGACTGCAGCTCGGGAGGTGGCTGGAGGATAAGACACGATGTAACAGCAGAATAGTGACTGCAGCAATGGAGGTGACTGGATGATAAGAAACGATGTAACAGCAGAATAGTGAGTGCAGCTCTGGAGGTCACTGGAGGATAAGACACGATGTAAAAGCAGAATAGTGCGTTCAGGTCTGGAGGTGACTGGAGGATTAAACAGCAGAATAGTGACTGCAGCTCTGGAGGTGACTGGAGGATAAGACACGATGTAACAGCAGAATAGTGACTGCAGCTTTGGAGGTGACTGGCGGATAAGACACGATGTAACAGAAGATTAGGGAGTGCGGCTCTGGAGGTGGCTGGCGGATAAGACACATTGTAACAGCAGAATAGTGAGTGCAGCTCTGGAGGTGACTGGAGGATAAGACATAATGTAACAGCAGAATAGTGACAGCAGCTCTGGAGGTGACTGGAGGATAAGACACGATGTTACAGCAGAATAGTGAGTGCAGCTCTGGAGGTGACTGGAGGATAAGACTTGATGTAACAGCAGAATAGTGACTGCAGCTCTGGAGGTAACTGGAGGATAAGATGTCATGAAACAGCAGAATAGTGACTGTAACCTCTGGAGGTGTCTGGAGGCTAAGACATGATGTAACAGCAGAATAGTGACTACACCTCTGGAGGTGACTGGAGGATAAGACACGATGTAACAGCATTATGGTAAGTGCAGCTCTGGAGGTGACTGGAGGTTAAGACAGGATGTAACAGCAGAATAGTGACTGCAGCTCTGGAAGTGACAGGAGGATAAGACAGGATGTAAAAGCAGAATAGTGAGTGCAGCACTGGAGGTGACAGGAGGATAAGACACGATGTAACAGCAGAATAGTGAGTGCAGCTCTGGAGGTGAATGGATGATAAGACATAATATCACAGCAGAATGGTGAGAGCAGCTCTGTAGGTGACTGGAGGATAAGACACGTTGTAACAGCAGAATGTTGAGTGCAGCTCTGGAGGTGACTGGAGGATAACACACGATGTAACAGAATAGTGAGTGCAGCTCTGGAGGTGAGTGGAGGATAACAGCTGATGTAACATCAGAATAGTGACTGAAGCTCTGGAGGTGACTGGAGGATAAGACCTGATGTAACAGCAGAATAGTGACTGCAGCTCTGGAGGTGGCTGGAGGATAAAACACGATGTAACAGCAGAATAGTGACTGCAGCTCTGGAGGTGACTGGAGGATAAGACCTGATGTAACAGCAGAACAGTGAGGGCAGCTCTGGAGGTGACAGGAGGATAAGACACGATGTAACAGCAGAATAGTGACTGCAGCTCTGGAGGTGAGTGGAGTATAAGACAGGATGTAACAGCAGAATAGTGAGTGCAGCTCTGGAGGAGACAGGCGGATAAAACATGATGTAACAGCAGAATAGTGAGTGCAGCTCTGGACGTGACTGGAGGAAAAGATAAGATGTAACAGCAGAAAAGTGACTACAGATCTGGAGGTGACTGGAGGATAAGACATGATGTAACAGCAGAATAGTGAGTGCAGCTCTTGAGGTGACTGGAGGATAAGACATGAAATAATAGCAGAATAGTGAGTGCAGCTCTGGATGAGACTAGAGGATAAGACACGATGTAACAGCAGAATAGTGACTGCAGCTCTTGAGGTGACTGGAGGATAAGACACGAACTAACAGCAGATTAGTGACTGTAGCTCTGGAGGTGACTGCAGGATAAGACTTGATGTAACAGCAGAATAGTGACTGCAGCTGTGGAGGTGGCTGGAGGATAAGACATGATGTAACAGCAGAATAGTGGGTGCAGCTATTGAGGTGACTGGAGGATAAGACACGATGTAACAGCAGAATAGTGACTGCAGCTCTGGAGATGAATGGAGGATAAGACATGGTGTAACAGCAGCTCTGGAGATGACAGGAGGATAAGACATAATGTAACAGCAGAATAGTGAGTGCAGCTCTGGAAGTGACAGGAGGATAAGACACGATGTAACAGCAGAAAAGTGAGTGCAGCCCTTGAGGTGACTGGAGGATAAGACATGATGTAACAGCAGAATAGTGAGTGCAGCTCTGGAGGTGACTGGAGGATAAGACACGATGTAACAGTAGAATAGAGACTGCAGCTCTGGAGGTGACTGGAGGATAAGACATGATGTAACAGCAGAAAAGAGACTGCAGCTCTGGAGGTGACTGGAGGATAAGACACGAGGTAATAGCAGAATAGTGACTACAGCTCTGGAGGTGACTGGCGGATAAGACACGATGTAACAGCAGAATAGTGACTGCAGCTCTGGAGGAAACTGGAGGATAAGACATGATGTAACAGCAGAATAGTGACTGCAGCTCTGGAGGTGACTGGAGGATAAGGCCTGATGTAACAGCAGAATAGAGACTACAGCTCTGGAGGTGACTGGAGGATAAGATATGATGTAACAGCAGAATAGTGACTGCAGCTCTGGAGGTGACTGGAGGATAAGACACGATGTAACAGCAGAATAGTGACTGCAGCTCTGGAGGTGTCTGAAGGATAAGACACGATGTAACAGCAGAATAGTGAGTGCAGCTCTGGAGGTGTCTGAAGGATAAGACACGATGTAACAGCAGAATAGTGAGTGCAGCTCTGGAGGTGTCTGGAGGTTAAGACACTATGTAACAGCAGAACAGTGACTACAGCTCCTGAGGTGACTGGAGGATAAGACACGAACTAACAGCAGAATAGTGACTGCAGCTCTGGAGGTGACTGAAGGAGAAGACACGATGTAACAGCAGAATAGTGACTGCAGCTCTGGAGGTGACTGGAGGATAAGACACGATGTAACAGCAGAATAGTGAGTGCAGCTCTGGAGGTGACTGGAGGATAAGACATGAAGTAACAGCATAATAGTGAGTGCAGCTCTGGAGGTAACTGGAGGACAAGACATGATGTAACAGCAGAATATTGACTGCAGCTCTTGAGGTTACTGGAGGATAAGACACGATGTAATAGCAGAATAGTGACTGCAGCTCTGGAGGTGACTGGAGGATAAGATATGATGTAACAGCAGAATAGACACTGCAGCTCTGGAGGTGACTGGAGGGTAAGACATGATGTAACAGCAGAATAGAGAGTGCAGATCTGCAGGTGACTGGAGGATAAGACCTGATATAACAGCGGAATAGTTATCGCAGCTCTGGAGATGACTGGAGGATAAGACATGATGTAACAGCAGAATAGTGACTGCAGTTCTGGAGGTGAATGGAGGACAAGACATGATGTAACAGCAGAATAGTGACTGCAGCTCTGGAGGTGACTGGAGGATAAGACCTGATGTATCAGCAGAATAGAAACTACAGCTCTGTGGGTGACTGGAGGATAAGACACGATGTAACAGCAGAATGGTGAGTGCAGCTCTGGAGGTGACTGGAGGATAAGAGCTGATGTAACATCAGAATAGTAACTGCAGCTCTGGAGGTGACTGGAGGATAAGACATAATATCACAGCAGAATGGTGAGTGCAGCTCTGTAGGTGACTGGAGGATAAGACACGATGTAACAGTAGAATAGTGAGTGCAGCTCTGGAGGTGAGTGGAGGATAAGAGCTGATGTAACATCAGAAAAGTGACTGCAGCTCTGGAGGTGACTGGAGGATAAGACACGATGTAACAGCAGAATAGTGACTGCAGCTCTGGAGGATAAGACCTGATATAACACCAGAATAGTTACTGCAGCTCTGGAGGTGACTGGAAGATACCAGAGAGTTGTCAGCTCTCCTGTGTGGTGTAGTATATAGAGGATCTGTCAGCTCTCCTGTGTGGTGTAGTATATAGAGTATCTGTCAGCTCTCCTATGTGGCGTAGTATATAGAGGATCTGTCAGCTCTCCTGTGTGGTGTAGTATATAGAGGATCTGTCGGCTCTCCTGTGTGGTGTAGTATATAGAGGATCTGTCGGCTCTCCTGTGTGGTGTAGTATATAGAGGATGTGTCAGCTCTCCTGTATTGTGTAGTATATAGAGGATCTGTCAGCTCTCCTGTGTGGTGTAGTATATAGAGGATCTGTCAGCTCTCCTGTGTGGTGTAGTATATAGAGTATCTGTCAGCTCTCCTATGTGGTGTAGTATATAGAGGATCTGTCAGCTCTCCTGTGTGGTGTAGTATATAGAGGATCTGTCGGTTCTCCTGTGTGGTGTAGTATATAGTGGATCTGTCAGCTCTCCTGTGTGGTGTAGTATATAGAGGATCTGTCAGCTCTCCTGTGTGGTGTAGTATATAGAGTATCTGTCAGCTCTCCTGTGTGGTGTAGTATATAGAGGATCTGTCAGCTCTCCTGTGTGGTGTAGTATATAGAGTATCTGTCAGCTCTCCTATGTGGTGTAGTATATAGAGGATCTGTCAGCTCTCCTGTGTGGTGTAGTATATAGAGGATCTGTCAGCTCTCCTGTGTGGTGTAGTATATAGAGGATCTGTCAGATCTCCTGTGTGGTGTAGTATATAGAGGATCTGTCAGCTCTCCTGTGTGGTGTAGTATATAGAGGATCTGTCAGCTCTCCTTTGTGGTGTAGTGTATAGAGGATCTGTCAGCTCTCCTGTGTGGTGTAGTATATAGAGGATCTGTCAGCTCTCCTGTGTGGTGTAGTATATAGAGGATGTGTCAGCTCTCCTGTGTGGTGTAGTATATAGAGGATCTGTCAGCTCTCCTGTGTGGTGTAGTATATAGATTATCTGTCAGCTCTCCTATGTGGTGTAGTATATAGAGGATCTGTCAGCTCTCCTGTGTTGTGTAGTATATAGAGGATCTGTCGGCTCTCCTGTGTGGTGTAGTATATAGAGGATCTGTCGGCTCTCCTGTGTGGTGTAGTATATAGAGGATCTGTCGGCTCTCCTGTGTGGTGTAGTATATAGAGGATCTGTCAGCTCTCCTGTGTGGTGTAGTATATAGAGGATCTGTCAGCTCTCCTGTGTGGTGTAGTATATAGAGTATCTGTCAGCTCTCCTATGTGGTGTAGTATATAGAGGATCTGTCAGCTCTCCTGTGTAGTGTAGTATATAGAGGATCTGTCGGTTCTCCTGTGTGGTGTAGTATATAGTGGATCTGTCAGCTCTCCTGTGTGGTGTAGTATATAGAGGATCTGTCAGCTCTCCTGTGTGGTGTAGTATATAGAGTATCTGTCAGCTCTCCTGTGTGGTGTAGTATATAGAGGATCTGTCAGCTCTCCTGTGTGGTGTAGTATATAGAGTATCTGTCAGCTCTCCTATGTGGTGTAGTATATAGAGGATCTGTCAGCTCTCCTGTGTGGTGTAGTATATAGAGGATCTGTCAGCTCTCCTGTGTGGTGTAGTATATAGAGGATCTGTCAGCTCTCCCGTGTGGTGTAGTATATAGAGGATCTGTCAGCTCTCCTGTGTGGTGTAGTAAATAGTGGATCTGTCAGCTCTCCTGTGTGGTGTAGTATATAGAGGATCTGACGGCTCTCCTGTGTGGTGTAGTATATAGAGGATCTGTCAGCTCTCCTGTGTGGTGTAGTATATAGAGGATGTGTCAGCTCTCCTGTGTGGTGTAGTATATAGAGGATCTCTCGGCTCTCCTGTGTGGTGTAGTATATGGATGATCTGTCAGCTCTCCTGTGTGGTGTAGTATATAGTGGATCTGTCAGCTCTCCTGTGTGGTGTTGTATATAGAGGATGTGTCAGCTCTCCTGTGTGGTGTAGTATATAGAGGATGTGTCAGCTCTCCTGTGTGGTGTAGTATATAGACGATCTGTCAGCTCTCCTGTGTGGTGTAGTATATAGAGGATCTGTCAGCTCTCCTGTGTGGTGTAGTATATAGAGGATCTGTCAGCTCTCCTGTGTGGTGTAGTATATAGAGGATGTGTCAGCTCTCCTGTGTGGTGTAGTATATAGAGGATCTGTCAGCTCTCCTGTGTGGTGTAGTATATAGAGGATCTGTCAGCTCTCCTGTGTGGTGTAGTATATAGAGGATCTGTCAGCTCTCCTGTGTGGTGTAGTATATAGAGGATGTGTCAGCTCTCCTGTATTGTGTAGTATATAGAGGATGTGTCAGCTCTCCTGTATTGTGTAGTATATAGAGGATCTGTCAGCTCTCCTGTGTGGTGTAGTATATAGTGGATCTGTCAGCTCTCCTGTGTGGTGTAGTATATAGAGGATGTGTCAGCTCTCCTGTATTGTGTAGTATATAGAGGATGTGTCAGCTCTCCTGTATTGTGTAGTATATAGAGGATGTGTCAGCTCTCCTGTGTGGTGTAGTATATAGAGGATCTGTCGGCTCTCCTGTGTGGTGTAGTATATAGTGGATCTGTCAGCTCTCCTGTATTGTGTAGTATATAGAGGATCTGTCAGCTCTCCTGTGTGATGTAGTATATTGAGGATCTGTCAGCTCTCCTGTGTGGTGTAGTATATAGAGG
The DNA here is from genome assembly GCF_046119375.1 of Phyllobates terribilis. Classification (NCBI taxonomy): domain Eukaryota; kingdom Metazoa; phylum Chordata; class Amphibia; order Anura; family Dendrobatidae; genus Phyllobates; species Phyllobates terribilis. The sequence continues at coordinate 1,802,256 of NW_027363106.1, read as the reverse complement.
ATCTGTCAGCTCTCCTGTGTGGTGTAGTATATAGAGGATCTGTCAGCTTTCCTGTGTGGTGTAGTATATAGAGGATCTGTCGGCTCTCCTGTGTGGTGTAGTATATAGAGGATCTGTCAGCTCTCCTGTGTGGTGTAGTATATAGAGGATCTGTCAGCTCTCCTGTGTGGTGTAGTATATAGAGTATCTGTCAGCTCTCCTATGTGGTGTAGTATATAGAGGATCTGTCAGCTCTCCTGTGTAGTGTAGTATATAGAGGATCTGTCGGTTCTCCTGTGTGGTGTAGTATATAGTGGATCTGTCAGCTCTCCTGTGTGGTGTAGTATATAGAGGATCTGTCAGCTCTCCTGTGTGGTGTAGTATATAGAGTATCTGTCAGCTCTCCTGTGTGGTGTAGTATATAGAGGATCTGTCAGCTCTCCTGTGTGGTGTAGTATATAGAGTATCTGTCAGCTCTCCTATGTGGTGTAGTATATAGAGGATCTGTCAGCTCTCCTGTGTGGTGTAGTATATAGAGGATCTGTCAGCTCTCCTGTGTGGTGTAGTATATAGAGGATCTGTCAGCTCTCCCGTGTGGTGTAGTATATAGAGGATCTGTCAGCTCTCCTGTGTGGTGTAGTAAATAGTGGATCTGTCAGCTCTCCTGTGTGGTGTAGTATATAGAGGATCTGACGGCTCTCCTGTGTGGTGTAGTATATAGAGGATCTGTCAGCTCTCCTGTGTGGTGTAGTATATAGAGGATGTGTCAGCTCTCCTGTGTGGTGTAGTATATAGAGGATCTCTCGGCTCTCCTGTGTGGTGTAGTATATGGATGATCTGTCAGCTCTCCTGTGTGGTGTAGTATATAGTGGATCTGTCAGCTCTCCTGTGTGGTGTTGTATATAGAGGATGTGTCAGCTCTCCTGTGTGGTGTAGTATATAGAGGATGTGTCAGCTCTCCTGTGTGGTGTAGTATATAGACGATCTGTCAGCTCTCCTGTGTGGTGTAGTATATAGAGGATCTGTCAGCTCTCCTGTGTGGTGTAGTATATAGAGGATCTGTCAGCTCTCCTGTGTGGTGTAGTATATAGAGGATGTGTCAGCTCTCCTGTGTGGTGTAGTATATAGAGGATCTGTCAGCTCTCCTGTGTGGTGTAGTATATAGAGGATCTGTCAGCTCTCCTGTGTGGTGTAGTATATAGAGGATCTGTCAGCTCTCCTGTGTGGTGTAGTATATAGAGGATGTGTCAGCTCTCCTGTATTGTGTAGTATATAGAGGATGTGTCAGCTCTCCTGTATTGTGTAGTATATAGAGGATCTGTCAGCTCTCCTGTGTGGTGTAGTATATAGTGGATCTGTCAGCTCTCCTGTATTGTGTAGTATATAGAGGATGTGTCAGCTCTCCTGTGTGGTGTAGTATATAGAGGATCTGTCGGCTCTCCTGTGTGGTGTAGTATATAGTGGATCTGTCAGCTCTCCTGTATTGTGTAGTATATAGAGGATCTGTCAGCTCTCCTGTGTGATGTAGTATATTGAGGATCTGTCAGCTCTCCTGTGTGGTGTAGTATATAGAGGATCTGTCAGCTCTCCTGTGTGGTGTAGTATATAGAGGATCTGTCAGCTTTCCTGTATTGTGTAGTATATAGAGGATGTGTCAGCTGTCCTGTGTGGTGTAGTATATAGTGGTTCTGTCAGCTCTCCTGTGTGGTGTTGTGATGAAAGCCGGCCGGTGGGTGCAGCTCTCTGGCGCCCCCTTACCTCTCAGGTCAGTCAAGGTACTGCACCTAGAGAAAGTAGTGCCAGGTAGCTGCAACCAGCGCAGGGAACACGGTAGTGTGTTATCCCTTCAACGTCACTACACAGCACAACTCGCTAGCGCCCTCTTAGCCTCAGGTCAGTCAAGGAACTGCACCTAGGATAAGCGGTCGCCAGGGAGACTGTCCTGTAACCTACTGGGTATCGGGGCCCTCTGTAGTGAGGGCGGTATATATATCTTCCTTGGCCGCGCCAGGAATATATATATCTGAACCTCCGACCGTCACTACCAGCCTTCCCCAATCCCCAGTTGGTATGCTGCCACCAGTCCCTATTTTAGATATACGCCCAGTCCGTGAATGGGCCTATATCGGGTCAGGAACCAACCCTGGGTAGCGTTTTTGGCTTGAGCCGAGCTCACACGGACGTGCGTTCGTTATGCAGAATAAAAGGCAGGCCCACAATTACTTGAGGTAATTGATTATAATAATACACTAGATACACGATATACAACTAAATATA